>NC_043988.1:26340832-26640832 GCF_902150065.1 Myripristis murdjan
TCCTGTGGGTTGTGAGTAATAGAAATTTCTTCAAAAGTCAAGTTATTTGTAGATCCCTTTTCACAAAAATGATTATTACCATTGTGCTCTGCCAAAAATACAGGATGCAAAGACTGAAATATAAGTGATTAACCAAAAAAAAAAGAGCAACTACTTTTGTACGCGTGTTTGAAGGTGTCTCGTACCACCGGGCAGCATTTGGGCAGTCTGCCTGAGGAAGAAGTAAAGAGTCTACAGAGTCAGACTGTCTTGCTTATCAGCCGGTTCATCAGACCGGAGTGTGGTGTGAATGTGGAGGAGGAGAAGTGGCTGTGTTTTCATGTCAATCTGTGCATGTATTCCTTAATGGCGAGCTGTACGATGAGTCCAGTGGGGTGCGGCACGTGAGGAGGATGTTCCACCCTGGGCGTGGTCTGGGCGGTCCTCGTGCCCGGAGGTCTAACATGCACTTCACCAGCAGCACCACAGGGGGGCTCTCCACCAGTCAGAGCTCCTCACAAAGCTCCAGCTACAGCAGAGAGGCTATGGACCCCATAGCAGGTTAGTCACACAACACAGACGAGATACACATGCATGCTACAGACTGCGTAGGCTCGCTCCGAGGCACACAGCTGCCAAACAAGAAGCCATGCAGCTTGTGGCAAAAAACAAATACTTCTGTTCTCTCAGCTGCACAGGATATGGGCTGTTTCGTGGGTCAGAATGCACAATATATGAATTTGATAGGTAGTCACACAGACATGTATTTATGAATTGTCTTATTAGAAGCCGTACTATGCACATGGCTTAGAAAACTCACCATGCTATGTTCATATTTCAGTATGCACTTGGCAGGCTGCCCAGACAGTAAAGAAATGCGTGGGTAGAGATGTTGCCGTGGCAATTACTTGTTTATCCTATTCCCAATTTTAATCCGGTTCAGCGCCTGGCACTTGCCATGTCAGCTCCAGCTGTGCCATAATGAGTGGCCCTGCTCCAGTCTGCCTCACAGACAGGGCACTGGTCGATGCACCCCTACTCTCTAATGGCCTGCTGTACCTGCTGGGTGGTTGACCCGCCTGACAGACTGTTAGACTAACAAGCTCACTGGTATCACTCTGTCATACATACACTCAGACCATGTCTTCTGATTCCCACATGTGTTGTCTGTAGCACTAAGCAGGCTAAAGTTTGTTTGAATTTCCTTCACATCTAGATTAGACCTTGATAACCTCGTCCATTGCTATGTTATTATTAAGTTTTTTTACATGGCTTTATTGACTATTGGCCAGTGAGCACATTCAAGGGTCTGTATCTCCTACTTTTACATTGCTGTCAAAGGCAGAGGAGATTACCAAATCCCTCACTATGCCGGTTATGCAGTTGTGAATTTCTTCTGCTCTCAAATTGAGAGAAGGTCTTTAATTCCCCCCTCCCCAGCTGTCTGTAGCTTTCTCTGTTGCATATTTCAGGGATAGCTTGTGGGGTTGCTGTCATGTCTCAACTCTGTGAGGACCACTCTTTCAGGGTGCTCCTTTTAGCTCACACTTGTGTACTGGTGAAAACGAGCCAGAGAAGAGTGGCCCCGTGACCGTGGTTAGGCGCTGAACTTTCACACCAAGCAGAGCAGTGTGTCACCCTGGTCTCTTTAGGGTCATTTGGCAGGGTCAACTTACCCAAGTCAACCCTGTTAGTGATGGACAGCTAATATTTTTCACAGGTCCACTGATACAGTGTGAAAAGGGTATGAGGAGATGGTAGTGATCACATCCCAAGTATTAGTTGAACTTTCTGGTGTTACCAGGAAAACAGAGATATTGCTAGGAAGAAGATTTTTAACTCCAAAGGCCAAATGTATTAAAATGAATTTGAAGTGAATTGGCACTCCTTATGTATCAACCTAGGCAAGGTATGAGCAGGATAATGTCCTGTGGCAGGATAAAGTGTATGGTAAGCAATTTGAATAAATGTCAGACACAGCATCTCCTTTCTTCATGAGCCCAGACAGCAACCAGTATAGGAACTGATAATTAGAAGAACTGTGAGTAGACACTGAGTCCTGCTGTAGAAATCTCCCCTGCCTCTCACTGCCACACAAACACTCAGGAAGCATACTTGCTGACCACCGAAGAGACAGCTGGCTGGGTTTTGTGTAGGTATGCAGCCTTGCTGTGTATTTCTGTAACTATTTGTTAGACTTGGCTGGGTTTCTGACCAGATGATTGACTGTTAGCTTTTATATTAACCAGTATTGATGGTTCAGGGGGTGATGCAAGCTTGCAACACAGGGGTGAGTTATAAGACTGTTTCCTCATTCCTCCATGTTGGCAGTTCTTGCTCGAATGCATGTGTTACTGTTATTTATAGCTCCATCAGCAGCAGTATTTACACAACTCTTCGGTTTACTATCTTGAGCTGTCATTACTTTGTAGTAGCTTAACTACAGAGAGATGAGGGTAAGTTGTAATTTTATTTGTTGTTTCGTCTGCATCCTTGGATGCAGTGGCGATCCAGCTAAACTAGGCTTGCCCAGTCTTGTTTTCCTTCAGCCTCTCCACAACAGGTTCTGACGACGGGTCTCTCTGTTCTGTGTTCTTCCTCCAGAGCTCCTGTCCCAGTTGTCCGGGGTGAGGCGCTCTGCGGGCGGCCAGCTGAGTTCGGGTCCCTCGGCCTCTCAGCTCCAGCAGCTACAGATGCAACTCCAGTTAGAGCGTCAGCAGGCCCAAGCAGCGCGCCAGCAGCTCGAGACGGCCCGCAATGCCACCCGGGGTGGCGGCCGCGCCAATGCAATCCTCAACACCAACTCAGCTGCTGCCAACCCCAACCCCAACGCCAACCACAATACCAACCCCAGTCCCAACCCGGGCCCCCCTGAGCCCAATGCACAGCACACTGCACATAGCTCCCAGTTTCTACTCAGCAGGTTGGCCTGTTGTATTTATCTGTGATCACCCTCATTCTTGTAATCGTCTGAATTTGGGATGTTGTCTCTGCTGTTGCCAAATTTGTCATGTCTCTCTCCTTTACTCATCGCCTCGTTCTCATCACTGCTCACTTTGTCTTCCCCTCTCAGGCTGAGCGAACCTCGACTGTCTGAGTCAGAACGGCAGGCGTGCGAGGCCCAGTGGGCCGACCGGAGCCTGTTTGTGACAGAGCTGTTGCTGTCGACGCTGCTGCCTGACGAGGACGCCTCGGCTTCCTCCTCTGAGGATGAAGATGACTGTCACAGGCCATTGCGGAATTTTGCTGACTTCGAGGCCATGGGCTGTGTGGAGGTCATGACCTTGGACGTGGCACTGGAGAACCTGAACCTCAAGGAGACAACCCCCGCTACCAATACGATGAAAACAACAACTAAAACAACAACAACGAAGAAAGAGCCTCCCGCCCCGCCCCTTTGATGACATGGCCGCTCCCCCCCAAACCACCATTGTAACGGGCTGACCGCCGTGTCTGTCCAACTGCCAATGGATGAAAAACAGACTGCAGTTCTTTTTGGCTTTTTGTTTTGTTTTTGTTTCCTTTTTTTTGTTTTCTCAGTGATTGTCATTTCAGTTCTGTCGCTCCACACTCATCCCCATGTTTATTACGTTGTGTACATTGAATAAAAGTAGTGAGACGAGAGAATGTGAAAGTGAGCAAGCGAGGTGGGTGTGTGAGAGAGAAAGGAAAAATAACTATATAAATATATTATAGAAAAAAAAATTATATGAAAGTTGATAATCAATTCCACATAACCCGTGTTTCCTCTAGCAGGTGAGCAAGCATAGTTAGCTGTTAAGAGACAAACACGTCCTCACACACTCACCCAGGGAGAGGAGGCAGACTGAAACCTCTCCGACAAAAACGCTGCTGTGTATTTATAGTTATTAATTAAAGAAGTGCTTGGATGGTTTACCACAACTTAAGCATGAGCTTAAATCACCATGTGCCCATTTTTACAGTAACTGCACAGTCACTAGACGGGGAGGTCTTTCTCTGCTCAGACACCCGAATAACTGTAAATTTAGGGTGTCGTTTGCCACAACCGTGACATTTCTGCGCCACACACACACACACAGACAGACTGTTGGCCGAGTTTTGGTTACGTTCATATCCAGTCTCAGACCCCCCTCCCCCCCTCCCCTTTGTGTGACATCACCTGTATTGGGTCATGCGACCTTGCTTTATATCAACTGTGGGCACTTTGGTTTTGAATTGCATATCCAGAGAAGTGTCCATCCGTGTACACTACAGATGCTCTACATAAAGGCGATATACAACTCTGAGGCAAAGGAGATAAGTAATGGTAACAATCTCTTCAGTGTAACCGTTTTCATCCTTTTATAATGCGGAAGAAACACAACCCTGGTCTTGATACGGATGTTTTTCTTTTTGTTTTTTCCCTCTCTTTTCGTAAGACCAGACGCTACTCTCTCCAGCTTCCTGTGATCTGAAATTAATCCTCTCTCCATTGCTCATGAATGCAAAGATTATTCAACATGTGACTTGAAGGAGAGAATCCTGTATGCTCTTTCCATTTATTTCTCTCAGTAAGAAAACAAAACAAAAGATCTTTGTATGCCTCCACTGCTACCTTAAGAAATGCAATGTATGTTTTTGGCTCAATAAACAAGCCAAATCACAGGGTAAACCTTTCAGTTTGGAGGACAATAAAAATGTTTTGGATGGAAATGAACTAACCCAATCCTGCTCTCTGGTTTTTTTGTTGTTGTTTTTTTTCTTTTGTTTTCTCAGTTGCTAATTTACTGGCTAGCATGTACAGCGTATGGTTAAAAAAAAAAATAATAAAGGAAACACTTATATGAAATCTCACAGGTCAAGTTCAATCTTACAAGTAGTCTCATCTGATGCATTTCTTCCTTCACAGCAGCAGTGCCACCTTCAAGTGAAATGCTCAAAATAAAGCACAAGTGGATGGAGAAGTGTGATGATGACAGAGAGGAGTAGTGTTCATGCCGGTGTAGATTATGCAATGATGTCAGAGTGACGGCTGATGTCATCTGGACTTGTGACAGGCACAGGAGCTTCACAGTCACGTTCTGGATCCCAAACTAAAAAATCACATTTGGTTTGAAGCAAGCCCAATTCGGTTCCTGCTGTCAGTCTACGTACGCGGTGTGACAGCAGCTTTTTACACCCAGACACAACTGTGATGAGTCACATCTTCCTTTTAGTGCAGAGGCACTGACGGCATCTTTGCATGATCTCACCTTGGGCACCAAACGCCAGGACGCCATTGCTTCTGATTAACGTGTGTGTGCTTACTATTTCAGAATCAGGCTGACGGTGTCCCACACTTTTTACCGTATGACAATTTTCTTGTTTGTAGTGCCAATAAATGCCTCCAAACGACGTTCTCTTTCTGTGAACTCAGTCAACCTCGCACTGGTGACCTTCAGTCAGTGCAGCTGCGGTTGTTGAGGCTTATCGCTGTGTGCCTTTTCTTGGAAGACCGTGTGTTTGAACAGGGGGAATAAATGCTAAACTAAGTAAATATGTGACATTACAGCTGCCATTTCGGGCAAATTGGTGGCACGGGGTTATTAAGCCCATTGACGTGTGTTTTGTTCATAACAGGCAACATGCATACTGGTGGTCTGCGTTGTAAACATGAAGCAGCCATATCTAACATCAGCAAAATCAGTGGGACGGTAGTTTTTGAGCCTTTTTGGTAACTTTGTGAGAATTTAGTTATTTGTCATGCAGGTCAGATATTCCCACCAAAGTCTGATCTACGGGACAAAAGCCTATTTCACTGAGGACAAACATAGGTGTTGTCTATCAAAAAAATATTCTTCTAATTCACATACATCAATTAAACTACTTTATCAAAACAACTTAACAGAACAAAATTGTTTTTAAAGCAAATAAGAAAAGTTGCATTAGTGCAGTATGCAAGAAGCAAATAATTCAGAAACATATGCATTTAATAAAACAATAACCAGAGCGATAGTGTGCGGTGTGTGTGTGTGTGTGTGTGTGTGTGTGTGTGTGTGTGTGTGTGTGTGTGTGTGTGTGCATGGAGCAGAGACTTCTGTTACAGTAGAAAAAGCTTAAGTTGCGTGGCATTAAAATGTTCAGTCTGTTTGATTAATCCTGCGGTTCCCTGAGGGAAGTGGGTTGGATTCTCTCCACAAATGAGGAAAATCTGAGTTCAATGGCTGCGTGTGGCATTCAGAAGTAGAAGCGTTACTATAAATAAGGTTTATAATACAGCAATTGCAGTGGATTTTCAAAAACACCGTGTGACCAAAGTGGTTTAATGATCTAAATCAGGCTTAATGGTTTAAATCAGGGATGGGTGACCATGTACCGCAAAGTGCTGAGAGCCTGCAGGTTTTCCAGTCCAGCCAACCAGGACTGTCTCTCACTGGCATGGGAACACGGCTCATGGCTGATTGCCTATCCCTGCTTGAAATTATCCTTGCTGTTTGTGGTGAAGCCTGTTTTCATCATTCACTAAACCTATATCTGGGGCTCAAGGGGGGGAGACATGTTTTTTTCTCAACACTGCAGTAGCCATTCTGTCTCATACTTTAAGTTAACCACAAAAACAGGAAATCACAGTTCTGAAGTTCTTATGTCTAATAAACGGGGGCCTCAAACCCAGTGTGAAAAATGTACCTTGCACCGTTTGAGATGCTGTTACGATTGCTGCAATGCTGACGAGCAACAAGAAATGCCAGCCATTATCCCCCTGAGTATAAATTGTGCCTCCTGTTCATTATGTGTTGCATCAAACCAGCAGCCCTCCGTGTTCAGCACAGTCACACTGCTGGCAACCTAAACAAGTGCAATGTGTGCCAAGTCACTGAGTTATTATCTGTGCTATACGGGCCTGCAGCTGAAAGGACCTGGCAGATTTATTGAAGTGGAAGCCTTAAAGTTAGCTGGTTGCCGTAGGAAACCAAACACATGCAATCAGCGGTAAGGTAACCAGGAAGCTGAACGCTGTGGCAGACAATGCCTGTGCGTACTGGCCATATATAAAGTCAGCAATAAAATCTAAGTTTTCCACTAGACTACACAGATTATCAAGCACATTATTGCCTTTGTCTAAAGATTTCTATATGGTGATCAATCAACAGTAAGTAAACAAATAAAAAGGGCACTATGCAGTTGAAATTTTGTCATTTGGAGTTATGATTCTGTGATTTCACTAATGGAAGGCCCTTAATAAATTACTAAGCGGCAAGAGCAGCCACATGAAGAAATGCTTTATGTGTTATGTGTTTCCTGCTCGCTGTGCAACTCATGTCTTTTAGCTCAAGCCCAGTGCCCCAGCCCCATCAGTCTGTAAAATAAGACACACAACTCAGAGACATTTAGGTACTCTTTGTAATTTTAATTCCCATAATTTAATTAGTTTAAATGCAGACATTTTTTTTCACTAAAATTTTTAAATAAAACAACATTACAGTACGATATATGCAAATCAGAAGAGCTTTAAGATTTTGTAGAAGCCCAGGCTACTTTTTCCTTTCTTTTTTTTTTTTTTTTTGATACATTTTTGTATTTTTTTTCCTCTGAAGGACTGGACAGTTAAATAGCAAACAGTAAAAAGACAACACAGAGCTGTAAAGCCTGCAGGCCAGCCAAGGAGCACAGTCTATTACAAGACGAACCGGAAAACTAGCTAGAGACAGCACGCCACATCCAGATGAAGGTCAAAATTGATGCCCTTCCACCTTGGTGAGGTGGTGGTAATGCCACGCAAACAGGAGAGGGCGCCATTACACCAGGTTAGGTGGACCTACACAACCACTGAGTGACAGCAATGTAGTAGCACCTTCACAAGAAACAGCTTTTATTGCACATTCAGGGAGAAAACACTGCACATTCTGTTTCTGTAGTGATCTCTAGAGAGGGGCGAACAGTTACGCTGCAACAGAGGCACGGTAACTCCCTCAATGGCAATCACACCACTGGATTCATACTGATGAGTTGATACTGATTGGTCAAAAATGCTGTCCCTCTCTATCTTGAGCAGTGCATCCCTTTCGGCCTATCAGGACTGAGAATGCATGGAGGAAAAAAAAAATGACTGTGTGGGTTCCAGAGGGGGTCTGCAGAGCCTGGTGGTGTACTGATTTGTGTGCCACATAAATCAGAGAATCGGACATCTGAAGGGCTGAGGCTTGTAAAGAAACCTCGCAGTCCAACATGGAGGGACACGGAGGATTTCAGCCTTTGCTTGACCAGGCAAAGCAAAAGAAAAAAAAAAATCCCATGCAATGGAGCTGAATCTTATGAATTTTACAGATAATTTTTTTTTCCGAGTTGTTATTCCTTTTTAGAAAGAGACAAAGATGATTTTGCAAAGTGAGAAGGTTACAGTAATTCATGCCCAAGCCAAATGGACTGCACAATTCACACTTGATTGAAAAATGATGGGAAAGTATGATCTATATTAGGCTAGACACCTTGTGCATGATGGGATTTTTTTTTTAAATGGTCCATTCTTGCATTTATATTGTAATAAGAGTCTATCAAGAATCTCACACCGCAGGTCTGTGCAGCCCCCTGTGCAACACACCACTTCGAAAAAAAGGAAAAAGGTATGAGCTTCAAGAGTGGAGGTCAACTGTCAAGACGAGGAACCCCCTCCCTCCCACACACACACACTTTTTCAGCTTCTCAAAAAAAATCAAGATTTATTTCCATAACTTTTCTTGTTTCTACTGCTGCCCATTCCCAGGCCTCCATCGAGGAAGGAGTCCTCAGACCGTCCCACAGATCCGTTTTCCTGGTTTTGGCAAGGCGCTGACGTCCCACTCTCACAGTTCATGATGAAAGCAGTAGGGAAACAAAATTACAAAGTGTTTTCGTCTAAAATTCAAAAATAAAAATGGTAATTTAAAAATCTGATCTATTGGCAACCGACACATCAATCTACATGTTAAAAGAACACACTGGGCTGAGCGGGTCTGTGGCACATGGCACCAGAGAGAGGAAATAAGACCGTCTGCCAGGGTTTTGTCACGATCAGTCTTATAACTCGCCGACTTCCCATCGAGCCGCCACGTGTCCTCCAAAGTGTCTGGTAGCTCACCCAGATTAAAACTCAGATATGGTAGAAAAATATATAGTCTTGATGAAATTTCTCTATTTATTCTCTTCATTATTGAATTGCACCCATACATGTAGTGTTAACGTGTTGTAGTAGCAGTGTAAAGTGACTCTGGGATCATGATTAGCACTACTACTACGTCAAAACAAACAAAAAAAAAAACAAAAACAAAAACGAGGACATTGAGTCATTTCGCGCGCACACTTGCTCGCTCGCTCGCTCGCTCGCTCTCTCTCTCTCTAGACACTTCTGGTTATTTTTTTTCTTGCACTTAAATTCATGGTTAATAGTTTGTCTTTCATTGGCATCATTAGGCAACAGTTTTTTTTTTAAGATACTCTACGAAATGGTTACGATGTAAACACCACAGTACTTAATTATTTACTGTATCTGCACACAGTAAAAACACAACGTTACAAGGCAAGTGGCCACTTAAGCATAGATTTGTTCATGAGGAAAAAAAAAAAAAACAAAATTAAGAAACACACAACAAAGAAAAGAACCTGCAACACCTCACGTTGGGTTTGTTCAAATAATAATAATAAAAAAAAAGAAAAAAAAAGAAAAAAAAAAGCTTTAGATTTTGTTCATCTACAGGTCAGGTGACCCGGTTGAAAAGCTGGTGATGATCAGTTCCTATCCCCCCGATGCCATCTCAATCAAAAATAATGATCCTTGTGATCTCTCCATGACCGAGTGGCTTCTACACCCCGACACTGGGCCGCTGTAACTTTACCCCGTGACATTAAGTGACATCTAACCACGCCGCGTTCGCCGATTTCTAACCTTTAGCGCTTCAAGATGCAAATTCAGATAATCATCGGCCTCGGCGCTTTTCCCCTTCAAAGAGCCCGTTTTTGAATGGCTACACATGCGGCTGGAGCTCAATCACAACTCAAGTCAGTCCCGCTCTCTCGGCCTACCGAAGTGTGGCTAAGTGTGTGTGTGTGTGTTTGTGTGTGTGTGTGTGAAGTTGTAAGGAAACAAAGTTTGGCTGAATCATGTTTGATATGACACGGCAGACCGCCGCCTGACATGATGGGGCTCGGAAACAGGGGCTACGCTGGAGAACCGCCTTTGATTTAGCACGATATGAGACTGAGATTAAGGACTACAGGCTGATAAATCCAGGATTAAAGGACAGTTTGCTTCACTGGCAAACAGAGTTAGGCGATGTGAGATGTTCTGAATATGGGCACTGCAGAGGTCAGGAGGCCTCGGTGTTAGGGAGCACAC
The DNA here is from genome assembly GCF_902150065.1 of Myripristis murdjan. Taxonomy (NCBI): domain Eukaryota; kingdom Metazoa; phylum Chordata; class Actinopteri; order Holocentriformes; family Holocentridae; genus Myripristis; species Myripristis murdjan. Next base: position 26,351,121 of record NC_043988.1, read on the forward strand.
GGCGGCTCCTGTGGTTAAACCTTACGACTACAGAGGTCATCAGAGGTCACACGCGGGACCTCGTCCGTGTGCATATGTGTCTCCCTCCGCCGGCCCCATCCCTCCCCAGATTTTGGCTTCGGCTGCACCTACACATCACGATTCTACATGAACGTTGGCATGCTGATATGGCGACGGGTGTCTCAGCTTAACTTTGGCATGGTGCGACTCTCTTCGACTGTCTCGCCTTTCCGGAGGGAAACGCGTCAAGCTTGGAGAACTTTCTGTCAATACTGTCGAGTCTGCAGGAAAATTACCGGCACGATAAAACTGGAAGAAATGGCGTATCCCCTGAGGGTCATCAGCAAAGTGGCTGTTATTTATTTATTTATTTTTTTGTCTGTTGTGAAGAGGTCAGATCATTTTACTTGCACTTTAAACGCCGCTTTTAGATGAGAGGAGCTTTTACTGGCAAAAGTTCAACGCGGTCAATGTTCTTCTGTCGACCTCAGAAACCCAGCAGCCAGCTGATAAGCCTGTGTGTGTGTGTGTGTGTGTGTGTGTGTTTCTGCCTTAGTGTCAGGGGTGATGCATATGTATGACATCATGAAGAGGCGAGGCAAACAGGCACCTCTGATACAACGTTAAGGAGATGAAAAAAAAAACAAAAACATTATGGCCCCCACCCCTCCCCCTCAAATTCTTGAGGACAGTATTTACAGTACAAATTACAGTATAGTACATCGTTAAAAAATATGATATCCATCTCTAAAACATAAAGGAGCTCTTGATATAATCACCTCTTCTTTTACAAATCAGGTTTTCGATAGTATCATGTAGAAAATGAAAGCAGACCGACAGCCCACCCCCCTCCCCCCCTCCCCTCTCTGAGGCTTCCTCTCTGTTGGCCCCAGTTGTACCTTCCTGGCTAGCATGTTAGGATGAGATGAAGGATGGGTTGGTTGACCACACGCACGTCTTTTTTTTTGTGTGTTTTGTTTGTTTGTTTGTTTTTTTTTAACCGTAAAGCAAGCTGCAATACAACAAACCACACTCAGTTAATCCAATATTACAGTATTTACAGTTTTCTTCTTATTTTTTTTTTCCAGAATAGTAGGTACTGGACCATCTATGCTACCTGGGTTTGCAGGCAGCAGGAACGCAAAGGATAAATGTTTCTAGATATGCAGGCATGTCACTTATTTGTGCAAAATTAACCTGTTATTGTGTTTTTTGTTACTTTTTTGTTACCATTATTACTGGTGTGTTTTTTTTTTTTTAAGTCCATGTTTTCTAATGAGGAAACAAGGAAATTGCTGCATTCATTTCTCCAATCCACCACATTAAAAATCGGCTATCGATAAACCCCTATTATTGTCTTATATGTACAGCAGGTTGATTGGTAGGATGGACACATTGGATACACACTTTCTTATGCAAAGAAAAAAGGATAAAGAAAAGAGAATAAATTAAACAAAAACAGATCGGAAACTCCAATGAGTTAAAACGATCTCTGGACTACTGAGCCAGGCAGCATGTGAACCAACCCTCCTCACCCTCCACAGTACAACCAAGTCCGTCTCTTTACCTCTCCTCCCTCTCTTGTCCCCTCCTTCTCTTCTTTCCTGTCTCCTAACTCCTTCATCCTTCATCCATTCCCTCTCTTCATTTCCCTCCGCTATCTGCATCCTTTTCCTCTGTCTGCATGCCTTCGACACTCGAGCTCTAATTTTCCTCCAGGTCTCTCTCTCTCCCTCTCTCTCTCTCTCTCTTCCTCTCCCTCCTCCGCTCTCCCTCCCTGCCTAGCGCCCTCAGACGTAGGGCAGAATGCAGTAGACGAACAGGGCCATGATGGCGGCGCTGAACAGGCCGGCCACGGGCACTGTGACGAACCAGGCCAGGAAGATGTTGCGGAAGAGGCGCCAGTCCACCGCCTTCTGGGAGCGGATCCAACCCACGGCCACCACCGAGCCCACCTGGGTTCCCAGCGAGGGGGGGAGAGAGAGAGAGTAAAACAAAACAATCAGCAGCGGCACAGAACAAATCTCTCAAATGGCAAGGTCACTGAGACACTGAAGAGCTGCGGGTTGTCCAGGCTTTTCCTCCAGTTTAATTTGATAATTCGCCCACTTGATCGGCAACTATTACACTCCTGCCTGCTCAGGAGGAGGACCGCACTTCCTATTATCTGTTATTTTCCGAGGGGGAGGGTGTTTTTATCGCACGCTATGAGGGTTTAAATCAGGACAGGGTGTGTCATCCTGCTTTGTTTGTTGTAGACCATGAGCCTGTAAAGCCCTTTGAGACTGTGAATTACTGGTGGCTCTAAATAAACTTGAACTTTCTAGTGGTCCTGTGGTCTTATTCATGGGACCTTTTCACCTCATAAAATCTTGGGGACTTTTCTTCTCTAAATAAAAAAAAAAACAAAAAAAAAAGAGGTTTCCTGTCTGCTGGAATCCTTTGACCGGCTGCCTGGGACTTTTGAAATCTCATCACCGTACGATGACGTCACCACGCTCGCCACACTGTGTTTTCAGCTGCATTTTCAAAGATGGACATCGCAGCTTTTGATTCGTCAGCCTCGTATTTTCTCCAGCCCCTTTTTTTTGTCTGCCACAAGCAGATAAAAGTCACATGTTAGAGACCCCGGAGGAGGTTGGCTAACACATGGTCGTGGAGCTATTAGGCCTATCCAGGGTGTTTCGGGTGACATAACACAACCCTGGCGGTCACACCGGAGGTCGTCTCTTGGGCAACACTGGCTGTGAACAGGTGGCTGCTTTGCTCCGTGTGCAACTTGGCCATCACAACAGAAAGCATGATTCTTCTCTATCTGACCATTACTGTCCTCTTATAAATCTTAATCATCTGATTTGCACAATAGCTAACGATGAAAGCAGGCTCTAGTGCTTGTTGACAAAATAGCCAGCTGGATAATTATTCTGGCGCACAAAGCCATGCAGAGCCCAGCTGATTTTTTTGGGCTGATACACCAAGGGATTCTCTGGGGTGGAGAAAAGCACCAGAGGCATTTGGGCTAAAGACAAGACGAGCTCCTGTGTTGACAATTTGGGAACAAATCTTACTCAGACTATTTATTTTTAATGTTATTAGCCAATGTTTGAATGGATCGATAGTCAAATGACAGGAAGTTTGTTCAAGTAGCATCTCCGTTTTGTTGCATATTAAAATTTGTAAACGAAGCCTCTTTTCAAAAGTAATTCAATCGGTGGAGAGATGTCCCCCTGTTGGTTTTGTCAACACGATGCAAACATAAAAAGTAGATCGACAAGTTATGCAGGCGGCCCTAAGTGAGATTCAACACAAGAGTTCAAACTCAGTGTCTTCTTTTCAGTTACCTGTTGAAACTCACTCTTACAGGAAGACTTTTTATTAGGAAATCTGTTGTTTGTCTGTTTCTATGTCTCTTTTATCACTTTTATTTCACTTTTTATTATACACTTTGTTTCATCAGCTCTTATGTTTTATTTGTGTTTTTGCTGTTAAAATCCTGACTTTGCACATCAATTTATCATGTTCTGTACTTTGGACTTTGTAACTGCGTCTTGAAAAGTGCAATACAAATACAGTTTATCATTATTATTTGTAGCAATGGTAGTAGTATTTATTAGTAATGGGTCAAACCAGGAGTTTCAGGACACAACTGGACAGAAAAGCCTGTACAAACCCTTTCTGCTCCTCATGACCGCCTGGGCCAAAACCATGTCTGGGTTAGTCAGAGCAAGCTGATTGGAGCACTCGTCACTCACTGAATTCAAGTCTAAACATGGAAGTCTGAAATCGGCAGTTCTGATGTTAAAAAAAAAAAGTGCTGTCTGCTGCATGAGGCTATACATTTACAACAAAACATTTCAGCAGCTCCTCAAGTGTCCACAAGTAATCTGATTACTTCTGCATATGTCAGACTTCCAGCATGTACACCCTTCACTCACCTTAACAATCAAAACTAGAGCTAAATGAGGATCACATTTTTTTTTTTTTTTTTCAAAGAGGAAAACGTCTCAGTTCTATTACATTTATGGCAATTTAGTGTGTTGGAGTGGCAGCTCCAAGGTCACATGACCACCATGTGCAGTGACTGGTTCCATGACAGTGCAGGTGGGCGGGGCTTAAGGTGCATTAGCCTGCTCTTATACGGCCAGGGTAACTGGAGACGGCCTCTGTTGCACTGCAGCTAAATCTGGAAGGCCGGGTCAAGAGGGACTCGGCATGTTACAGTCATACTGTTACTCAAACTTAAACTAATTTATCCTGTAAAGAAAGAAGGCAGTCAGATCTGCAATGAGCTACAGGATAATTTCGCCTCTAAAAAAGGGAATGCTATAAATGTTTTGACAATGACAAGGGAATGAGAACAGCAACTCTGAGCTGAGGCTTAGCATGTAACAATAGCACTGACTTGAATTGCATGTAGTTCACATGAAATCTTTGGAAAATCCATCTTGCATGTGACAGTGCCTAAATTTGTGGCTCAGGTGGTTTGTGGACAGCTATGTGCAGCATTTCAGGCATGCGGCAACAAAACGTGAACTGAGTGTAACCTCAGCATTTTGTTGACTGTGCCTCTGGAGCTTTCGAAACGAGTCACTGTACATAATCACACTATAGTGCGGCACACATCGGGGGTTTGGCATCCATTCGGCTTTCACTCTACTGAAATTATGGAAACCACATGCATAAAATGCATCTGGACAAAATTGAGTGAAACGACCGACTGGATGCCCGTAGCTGCTCTCTCTCACGCACACAAACACCCTCACGCACATCTGGGATAGCTCGTCAGGCGTTGTAGGCTTTTTTCTGAACACTAACACACACTTTGGGCCCTATCTTGCGCCAGACTCCCTAAACCCGCTATTTGCGGATTTAGGATTTAGGAAGAGGCGTTCCCCCGTAAAAGTTGCTATCTTGTGCACCTCCCGCTATCCGCAAAACACCTCCGCTACCCGCTATATTATGAATAGGTGTGTTTTGGGCGTTACGCCAGTTAAACCAATCAGTGTGCCAGGTGCCATTGCCTTTAAGGGCAGGCTGCGCTATCCTAAATCCTAAATCCTAAACCCGCAATGAAGAGAGGGAGGTAGATTTTCTCAGGGCTTCTACTGAGGCTAAAGCAAGTTGGCTTTATATACATATTATATATTATATTATAGGCGAGTTAATTCGGGAGGTGGAGCCACATGTGCCCAAGTGGACGTGTCACAAGGTTGTACTGATATAGTAAAATCCCGGGTCACACCACACACACACAAGAGGCAGAGGTGGAACTATGTGTAAACTAATTTATTGACAAGGTAGATTGGGCAAATAAAATATTAAAAATAAAAATATAGCACAGCTGCTGGCTTATGATAAAACAATAAACGTGCTGGCGTAAGTGTCCAATTAAAACAGTCTTTCCTCTAAACAGTCTATATGAATAATATACTCAGTCCATTCCGGCGGCGTCCCGGTATCAGTCCGACCGTGTGTGTGGCGAGGCTCCGTCGGGGCGCGCATTGAAGCCGCCTGGACGCGCTCTCCTAACAGCCCACACTTTAGGGATAGCGGATAGCGGGTGGTCCTGACCACCCGCTATCCGCTATCCCTAAAGTGTGTGCGCAAGATAGCAACTTTAGGGATAGCGCATGAAACACGCCCACGACGCACCTCCAGGCGCAAATGATGCAGTCGGCATAACGGATAGCGGGTAGCGGGTGGCGCAAGATACCGTTTAGGGATAGCGGAAGCTCCTAAATCCGCAATTTGCGGGTAGCGGGTCGTGGCAGCGGATAGCGGGTGGCACAAGATAGGGCCCTTAGTGTTTTCGATATCACTTTTAGCAATCTTACGGTTTATCTTTTAAAATAAAGACAAACAGTTTCTTAAAAAATATGATTACAAATCAACATGAGAGATAAATAAGAATCTTTCTTATTTATCATTGGCCAACAACCTCTGTGGATCCCCAAGACACAATCAACCTCATCAATCAATCACCATCATAGTCTGACACCTCTAATCATCATTAGATTTAGCATATTGGCAGAGCAGTTGATTATTGGAGGATTCAGGGGGAAAATAGAGGGTATTTAGGGGTGAGAAATGAAATTTACAAAAAAAAAAAAAAAAAAAAAAAAAAAGGGTATGGATGGCGATGTTGATTTTTAGACAAATTGATCATCAGAAATTAAATATCAGTTTTGAATCTCCTGTATTTTTCCTTCTAGGCAGCAGCATGGACTGATGTTTCTAACCATTTGCATGAAAAGGATAAAAAAAAAACAAAGTCGGTCACTGTTGCAACATTGCATTCAGTAGCTTCCAGTCACATTAAACAGTACAGGTCATATGATTTGAAAGCAAGCGTGGTAATGCCCCCATCATGCGTTCATGTTCATTCCTTGACAGATCAGAAATTTGATTAAGGAAAATCAAACTTGAGCTTGCAGTGCTTGCAATACTGTGAATGAGGCTGCATTACTTTTTGCAGCAGCCACAGGACAAAACTTGACATCAGAATAATAGCAACGAAATGCCTCTTATGCCAAATATTAGTGCATTCACATCATTAAATAAAGCCATGAGGTTGTGATAAACTGCTCTCTATGTGATGTGCACATTTTTGGCTTGAACTTGTAAAGACTGGTTGGTACAACAATGCTCTAACGACTGTATTTTTAGCCAATTCCCACAAAATTTTTCTTCAAAGCTCCCGGCAGACGGGAAACTTCGAGGCTTCACTGCCGGAGGAAAAGTGCACGAGAGGTCAAAACTGCAACTTCGGCTGAGTTGCGATTGGCTCTGTCGATTGACAGCTATGGGTGAAGCGATGAGATGGAGCTCCAGGTCGGCTCTCTAGCACGGCTTCACTACCACGACTCCAATACCTTGCAGTGGGTGGAGCTTATTGGGATGCCCACATTTGATGCAACAAGCACTGTTAGCGCACTCATTACTTCAATGCAAAATCCGCTGTGAAGACAGATGGGGACAGAGGAGAGACAGAGAGATGGACAGGGAGAGGGAAAAAAGTGGAAAACAAGTGAGATAGGTGGAGGGGAGGGGGGGCGGTCGGTGGTCAGGATTGCGGGAGTTTGATTGCAGCCAAGCACAGTAGGGTGGAGGGGCCCACACACCAAACCATGCCGTGAGTGCTGAGAGGGTGGAATGGGAAACAGTTGGTGGGAGTGAACCACAGGATGAGACATCATGTTGATGGAAAGAGACAGGGAGAGGTTGGGGTGGCAGGGGTCCGCTACATCGCGCAGCCTGGATCCGTTGCTCCTGAAAACAACAGGGGAGAGGGGCTGCACGCTGCTGCCCAGGGCTGGACAAGCCTGCACTTTGAAAAAAAAAATGTTTTGATTGTCTTTTTTCGATTCTGGATAAATAGTCATGCCCGTGGGCGATTGTCAGGTGTGCACAGTGAATTGATGCCAAAAAAAATATGTTAGTTGACTTTGGCAAACTGTGGTGTTCCAATGCTTTTTTAAAAAAAAAAAAAAAAAAATCTGGATGTCCTTGCAAACAAAACTGGAGGAAAACAAGAACAGTAAAAACACAGCCTGACAAACACACTGTAATAAACATGGAGACAGCAGAGACACTGGCTCTGGCTGGATTGGTGCATGTAATTCCACCTCTGAGCCCTGGGGGGCAGCGTGAGCTCCCTGTCCCCTGCAGATACCTTGGGAGTTTGAGAGGCCATGTTTCGGGCCGGTGAAGTCGCCTCCACTCAGTCATACCTTGCAGTGTGTGGTACTGACAGGGATTCCGATATTGGAAGCCAACACGACAGTGAGTGCAGAAGCCAGTTCAATAGTGAATCCACTGTGGAGGAAGGAGGAGGGGGAGGGGGAGGAGGGGGGAGGGGGGAGGAGGGAGGGGGCAGGGGGAAGGAGGAGGGGTTAAGAGACATCCTTCATTGTAACGTCCCGGGACGTGCTGCTGATGGCACAGTCCAACCGCGTTCCAGCATCCACTTTCACCGCAGCAGCACATACAAAAGCTCTCTTAAGGACCACACACACACACACACACACACACACACACACACACACACACAGTAAAAGAAAGAAGCAGCAGTAATTTTCCCCTCTCTTAGTCTCTCTCTCTCACACAGACATGTATACTAAGGGTGAAAATCTTTGGCTTCAAAGAAAATCAATTGGATTCGATTTTTTTTCGATCCACTTCAACAATTCAACGATTCAGTCCTGTACTTTTAGCCAAGATGTTTTAATTTATTGAATAACATGCAATAATATAAGACTATCCTTTTTCATCTGTAATGTGAAAATAATCAGACAACAGAACTGCTCAAACACAAAAACAGTGCAATTCATAGTGCTCTGTTATATCCTCTAAACATTAGGTCTGTCTTTTTTTCTTTTTGTTTTCCTTTTTAAGAATTGAAAATGTTTCAATTCAAAGTATTTAGTATCGATTCAAGTTGAAGTCAGAGCAATTCATTCTATCGATTTCTTTCAGCAGATCGATGCGGTTGAACTGGCAGAATTTATAATCGATGCATCATCAATACAACGGATGAATCGTTGCACCCCTAACACACACACACATACACACACGCACACACAGACACACATACACACATAGACACTCATAGACACACACGCAACAATGAGGATTACATTTCTGTAAAAACAGTAGCCCAGGTCCTAAATGTGGACGGCTAATCTAAAAAGAAACTTGTAACATACAGCACATAGAGATCGGTGTGTGTGTGTGCGTGTGTGTGCATGTGTGTGTGTATCAGAGCCTTCACAATATGTCTCTTTGAGGAAGCACCCTCCCAGTATCCCACCCAGTCTATCTGACAACAGGTCGTGTTTTGTCAACAACAGCGCCTGCTGCAGATCTGCACACATGCAACTGCTGGCTCCGCCTACCACGCCGGCGACTTGGAGCTATTGTGAAGCGGGCCAATTATATAAGTGTGCCACACGGGATCAGGTCAGTGGAAAAAGGCAGGAGTATCTGGGTTTGTCTGAGTGTCCCGTTGGCAAACCTCGGCGAGACCAGTCGGCCAATTTGATCTGCAGCAATCTGTCCCTGTGGCAGTTTGACGGACGGGCCAGCCAGAGCAACAAAAAGCCATATTTAAAGATTAAAATGCGTTTATTAACACTGTGAAAAACACACCATCACCATATACACAGTGTCTGCTCAAACACATGCTCAGCCACACACACACACACACACACACACACACACACAACATATAGACACTTTCCTGTCCTTGCCCTCCATTTTGTCTGTGCTTTTGCTTCCGAACAAACCTTATTGTCAGGATGATGCATGGAAACAGACTCTAGAGGAAAGAGAGCCTTTAAGAACGGTGAACCAGAGCAAATTCCTCTTTGTGCCCTGGAAAAAGACGGATCTGGTGATGGAGAGACGGAGACAGAGGAGCACAGAGGGGACAGGGGAGGGAAGCAGTGAAACGAGGAGAAATGAAGACGAAGAGGGAAAAGAGGGGGAAAAATAATGAGATGGAGATGGAGCGAGGCGCGTGAGAAAGACTGTGAGACTCGGAGAAAAAGGGAGAGAGGAGAGAGATTTAGGGGTGAGTGGGATGCCCGGAATAAGACTGAAGAGAAAAAGATGCAGTGAGAGAAGCGGGGAGGAATAAAAGGCAAAAAGACAAGGGCAAGGAAATGAAGAAGGGGATGCGTGGAGAAACGGAGAGGCAGTGGAGAGGGCGAGGGGGAAAGTGACAAGAGAAGGCGAGAACGAAGGAGGGCGAAAATGCAAGAAAGAGTGGAAAAAGAAGCCGAGGGAGAAAGAAAAAGAGAGAAAGAGAGAGAGAGAGAGAGAGAATGAGCCAGTCTGGCGTCCCTCCCTGTGGCTGGAGATGAGAGGCCAGGGTTCCCACTGTGGCTTCCTTCCCCCTCCTCCTTCCCCCTCCCGCTCTTCTTCCCAGAGTTTGGCCCACAGTTGCCAAACAACTTCCTGCAACCCTGTGTGATATTCCTGCCAGGCAACAGAGTAAACCCCCCCTCCCTCCTTCCTCCACACACACATACACATACACACTGGAGAACGCACACAAACATACCTTAGATGCACACACACACACAGAAATTCTCCTCAGCTAATGCGTGGGAAGACAAGAGGACAGCGAGAGAGAGAAAGAGAGAGAGGGGGAGAGAGAGAGGTCCCAAGGCCAGAGGAGCAACAGTAAGTGGTTAAGCGTGTGTGAGGGACTGTGTGTTTAATTACAATTTATGTCAGCGTTTTATGGTTACGGTGGGGAACTAAGAGAGCCCCGGGGCTTTGTGTGCTGGAGTCTACGACGCTGCTTGATTATTCATAACTATTACGCAAAGAGTCCAAAGGGCAGGGGAAGGGATCGAGAGGCTATCATTCCCGTTTCATTCTCCATGCAAAGGGCCATTACAGAGCCAATTATTACCGCAGGTTTCTAAAACCTATTCCAAAACAATAACAGATTACTGCTGGGAGAGTTTAGGGTTCATGTGCTTTTTGCTGTTCGCCGAGAAAAATCAATTGCATAATGTGTGACTGCGTTCCAAAGATCAGCTCTGTTAATCAATGTGAAAATAAATAAATAAATAAATAAATAAAAAGATATGCTTTTCTTCAGGCAGCATATTTGTATTTATGCACATCAGATCAACGAGAGCATGAACAAATTACTGGTGCCGGCTTTCACCATGACTGTACAAAACGTATCATTAAAAATTACATTAAGACAGTAAATCAAAATTTATAGCCTCTACATAATGACATTTAAAACCGCGGTTATCTAAAAACTTTTAAATGGACATCATGGACTAAAGGCTCTTTGTTCAAACTGTAGTGACTGAGAGGACTGACTGAGGTTTTGCTCCTAATGCTAAAATTATCGCTGGTAGAAGACCGGATAGTGTACAGTTTGCCTTGTTGCCGTGTTTAAATTTGATTTGAATCTTTGACATCTAAAAAAAATACTTAAAAAGGTAATTACATCAACGAGATTCCCAAGTCAATAACGACAACAACATCTTGGGATATTGGTTATTTGCTCTTTACGAATGTCCCTGTCTCTTTCTCAGAAGTCGTCATAATAAATCCAGACGTGTCCAACAATCAACCTCAATTAACCTCAAAATTATTCTTATCCCTATTGGAGGGCTTATTGCTGATAGCAGGTCATTCTTCATCATTTTAAGATATGAATTTAGTCTGCGTTTTATGTATTACCACTTTATTATAGACCAATGATAATATTTTCACAACTAATTATTTGTAAGGAGACTGGAATAAAGTCAAAACAGTCACTTCTTGTTTTTTTTTTAACATTTTTTTTTTTAGCAGTCGCTGTAAATTTGGCTTAAAATATCTGAAAGGAGGAAGGAGACAGAATCACTTTGTTTATGATTAAAACAGACTAGAGACAAAACACTGGAAAGTCTCTTTACAGCACTATGCTTTTACACAGGAGTAGAGTTATATTAGCCACACAGATAAAATAAATGTCAGCTTGTGAATGTAGTATAAGCATGTGTGTGTACTTATACTCTAATATGTATGCATGTACCTCAACCTTTAGATTTTGCACTGGAGGCACTTTGTGTTTGTGTGTGTCAGCGTCTCTGGGCCTGGTGATGATTGTGAAAGTGAACATACTGGCATGTTCTCATGTCAAACAGGGCCCGGCGCCTCTGCCAGCCATTCTCAATTCTCACTCTGTCTCACACTCACAAACACACATATACACACACACACACAGACAGAGACAGACACCCTCTCCTCGGCCAAATCCCCCCATGTGGAGGCTTCCTCACCTGGAGGGGGTGATGGGAGTCAGGTCCTTTCCCATGGTCTGGATAACACGGCGGCCCCACACCCACAGGCCAGCGCAGATGCCGATACCGCCGTAAAAGAGCAGCCAGACTGGGGTAGCAGCGTCCTGCATCACACCGCCCTGGTCGTAGATCATCCAGAGCGCCACCAGTGGCCCAATGGCATTACTGCATAGGAGGGAAAGGAGTCACATTTTTAACATAGTGTGTGTAACATTAGCTCCCCTCATCAGTTCCTCCGAGGTGTCAGCAGAATCGACCCAAATCTTAATTTGAGGCAAAAAAATTCAGGGATAACTAAGTATACATTTAAAGTGTGCAAATCATTCTCATTTAAAGTTTCGGTTATATGTTTAAGGCGAAATATCCTGTTCTAAATTTGGTCAGTGCAGTGGCCATACAGGATGTCGGTGTCGTGTGAGCAGCAGGGGGCAGCACCTGACATCGTTGCCACCATGGGCGAAGGATCCGAAGCAGGCGGTGAGGATCTGCAGGAAAGTGGAAGAGCAGGAACACCTCGGGCTTGTCCTTCTCCTCACGATCCTCATCGCCCAAGTCGTCCAGAGGCACCGGTGCCGGCGCCCCTCCTTCCTCCACCCCCTCCAGCTCCGTGGCCAGCTTCATCTCCACGCCGCCCTCCTCCGCCTCGATCTCAGCCTCCGCCACGGCATTGCAGTACGACGAGTAGCTGTCGTAGCGCACCCGCTTCTTGGAGTAGGACACGCTGTTGCTCCTCCCGCTTCCTTCGCCCACCAGCTTCTCGCTGTCTTCGCGTGACTCGGTGCGCATGAGCGGCTGGACGGGCATGCCGCAGATGGCGGCTGTGTAGCAGGTGTAGCTGTTGTTGCGGCGCAGCAGGCGGTAGTTGTTGTCAGGCGGGCCGGCGTTGGAGCCTGAGCGTTCGCTATCGTCCAGGCGGCCCAGGTGGATTTTGTGGAGCAGGTCTTTATACAGACCCGAGTCCTTGTGCACTGTGTGGTAGACCTGGCCATCGCTGCGCATGTGGCCATCGAAGCTGAAGCTGCCGTTGGAGACCGGTGACTTGAGGCAGCCGTTAGTCATGGAGTGAGTCCGGCCTGGAGGACAGAAGGAAGGAAAGAGAAGAGAATATTTCAGGTCATGATGACTGAAGTTGTACAAACTTATTCAGACCTTTTCCTTTATCATTATTGTTTTGCTCTGGCCAAGGTTGTCTTTGTTTCTTCCAACTGTCACAACCCCTCAAAAGACATATTTATATAGCAACAGGGCTGTGTTTACTTCCTTCATCCACAGAGAGGCTAAATATGATGAGCAAAGAAAATGTTTTCCAAACATGCCCATTCACCACTGGTCGTTTAACTGGATGTGTTGATGCTTTAAGTTTTTAAGTCACTTTTGTCCCTTATGACTGAAGACTGGAAAATGGGATGGGCTCCATCTGTTTGTCAGTCCATCATTTGTGAGCCACTGCTGGCCTGTTTTGGACACACTTGGGAGAATGACTGATTTTGACAAAAGGACGGGCATTTTCCATCATTCCAACAGGGTCCTAAGTTTCACTCTCAATATGTCAAACAGTGCTGGGTCAATTCTGACAAGCCTTTGGGGAATGATGCATTTTTACACTGGGATGCAGTATCCACAAAATGAGACGGAATGGTCCATCACAGCGACACCAACACGCCAGAAACCACCCAGAGCACCTCACACATACAAAAACATAATTGCACACAGGTCACCCTTGGTTTGTTTAAATGTACAACGACCCATATGAACTTGGCTTGCTCTTACCATACACCCTGCCGTTCGGTAGGACAGTGCCTCCGTTGGCGAGGTTGCTGAGCTCTCCGCTGGAGTTGCGGGTGCCTCGGTCACTGCTGCCTCCGGTGAGCGGCAACACAGCTTCATCTGTGCCTTTGGCCCCCGGAAGTTCCTTAAAGACCGGGCTCTCTTCCTCCTCCTCGGGGATCTTGTCCAGGCTCTCATCAGAGATCCTGGACAGGGCCTGCTCCTTCTTGAGGCGACCTGGTGGAAGCAGCGGGAGGTTTAGCAGGCGTGGACACTAAGAACTGCTCTAACCAGATAAAGAGGAATTCCTCCAAGCTACAGTGTCTTGTTTAGAGACAATTTTGATGGTTGCATCTTAATTTTAGACACCCAGACAGCAAATACCTAATGTGCCTAATGTATGATGGAGAAACACTGGGTAAAAAAAAAACAAAAAACATTTGATCCACATAGAAAATGCAGAGAGGGTGTTTCAAAAAGACTTTATATGACTGAAAGAGTTCCTTCAGTGAATCTTTGATTTGGTGCACAAGGCACAGTTTTGTGGATCGCACACCTGCTGTATATAATTTCAAAGAAAAGGGCAGTCTGTGTTTCAGAATGGCTGTTTTTCTTGAAACTGCACTGGTGCTCAGCCCTGATATAAAATTACAATAACGAAAGGCCTGGAAGTGGAGACAAACAAAGAGAAAGCTATGCAGTGGCATTCCACAAACAGCACAAACAGGAGTATAGGCATCAGCTGATCCACAGCAAACTAATCCCAGCGCCGACAGACCCCCTCCTCACTACAAAACTCCCCCCCCCCGGCACAAACACATAAACACTCTCAATCACCGGCTGTTTCACTTTGACGGATGCAGCAATGTCCAGATTAGGATGGATAATATCACCTAGAATCCTTGCCGGCATTCAGAGGTCATGACACGTTAAGCAACAGGTCAAGCCGGCCTCAGTCACCCTCACACCTCAGTCAGAAGGCTGAAGCTCTGGTTGCACTGCAGCACTAAAGATCTTGACTTCCACATTTGTATGACTGTTGAACTTGAATTACTGAGTTGCAGTGCAGCAAATGATTGTACTTTTTTTTTTTTTTTTACCGACTGGCTTGAAATTTCAAAATCACCACCACAAAAGCACAATTTCTGCCTCTTTCTTTCACATCTTGGAATCCAATTTACATTTTCATGCCTCATTAACCTAATTTTGTCATGAGAGTAAAGCATTTATCCGTTCCTTCAGCTTTGATATGTGATTGGCGTCTTGCACTTGCAAACTATATCCAGTAAAGTCAACGAGGCTTACAATTTGCATCGCATGTTTAGCGTGTGGACCGTTGCACCGGCCTGAAGTTCTCCTTCATCCACACATGATGCAAACTCACTTAAATGAGACAAACTCTCTGCCCCTATGTCCACCACTCTGTCAGATTTTCTACCTCCTGCTCTTTCCACCGTTGTATTCAAAATGTCACATCTGTGTTTTATCTCTTTTGTGATCTTGTACTGTGTTGTGTGCCTCGCTGCAGGCTGATTTTCCCATTAGGGCAATAACAAAGTCTTCAAACTGGACTGCAGTCTGAAAGCTTTTAACACTGCGGGCTATGATCTTAACCCGAGGACACTGGGAGGACACTAAAGCCCAGCAGCTCTACCGCTGAAAAAATAAGAGTCTGAGCACAGAAACCAGACTACACAGAGTTCACCGAGTTTTTTTGGAGGCTTTAGCGGTTTTGGCAGAGGGCAACAAGAGAACACATCCGCTGGCAGCCGTTGTTTGGTGTCACAAAGCAGCACAGAGTGTGCCGAGCTGGGGTTGAGGCCCTGTTGTCAGGCCAGGGTCCGAGCGCGAAGCTTTCAGACGGCGTGAGAAAGAGTAGTCGCACAAACACACAAACACGCGTGCACACACACACACACACACACACACAGATACCTACTTGCTATTTTCCTCCGCATCCATGGACACACGAATATCCAGACCAGAGCAGCACAGACGAGCGACCCAGCTAGAGTGATGAGAAAGATGGCCCAGACTGGTAGCATCTCTAACCCAAGCACTGCAATGGAAGCACACACACGCACATACGCCCACACACACACACACACACACACACGAGAAATGTGTGTTAGAAATCAATACCTTGCAATTAGCTTCAAAGGCATTGTTTTGTCTGCAAGTATTCCTTATAATTTAATCACAAAAAATGTAAATATTATCTCTCTGAAGAGCTGACATGCTTACATGGGGCTCCAGTGTACATGATGGAGAAGGTGTTGATCCCTATGGTGGAGGCGTAAAAGAGGGGCAGGGCTCGCAGCCCGTTCGGGACAGAGTCATCCTGTGGATAAAACACACACATGGGCTTGTGATGAAGTTTCTCATGTATAATAATGATAAACAATATCAGCACTTTAATGACAAGCACGATTTCTTCATCTTTTTAACCGGAGACTACATAATAAAAAATGATGTTACCTGGTTACCAACTTATCATACTGCATAGGTTAAAAGGGATACCGCCTACCTAAAATGTAAAGCATGTTCTGAACCACTGTGCTTTGACCGGGTCACAAATTAGCAGGTGACATATCTACACTTCTGAATCCGATAAGGACCCAGGACAGTGGCAGGGCTCAGAACGTGGGACTGAAATGCCAGTTAATCCGCTGACAGTGAACTCCACTCTCTGATGGTACTGGGATTTTTTTGGTCAGTACAAAATGATTAATGAGCTTTTCATCTAGTCAAGCTGTATTCATTTAAATCTTTGTTATAATCATCTTGTTCTTTCTCCCCTCCTCTGTGCCCATGTGGTGGCAGGATGGCCACTGTGACCATCAGCTGCCAAGGTGCCCTTGAGAAAGGCGCCAGCTCATTCACTGTGCATCACTATGGATAAAAGCCTCAGCTATGTGCTTAAAATGTAAATGTGCGCTCTGCAGCCAAATTGCATTTGGGCCACAGTGAACTCAGATCCCAGAGTAGCTCTGAAATGGACTAACTAAAAGGCAAAGATGCACAAAAGTTAGATTTTGCTCACACTGTGGTGCCTGATCAGGTGACAAAAGTCACAGGCGAGTGTCAAGTGTAAGCAGAGCCACAGATTAGCAAGGTCACTTCGGATCTGTAGCTTTCAGAGAAGCAGAAGGACACAGGCAAATTTCTTCACATCAGGACACCAGTCAGCCTTCTCACATGGCTTTGTGAATCCTTTTCAGTTCTGATACATATGACTCATAAATGCTTATAAGTATGATTAATGCAGCCTCTATGGAGTAAAGATCAGCTGAGTCCAGATCATGAGTGTGACAGAGCCCAAAGTGAAAACAAGTAATGAGGTCTAGGTGTGTGACATAATTTCTTGCACAATGTGTGGACTTAGAAGTTTGATGGGCTAAATACACACAGAGTAGGGCATGTTGAGGCAAAAATCTCACATCTACAAAATAAATCACCTCTCTGACTGCACATTTTGCAACAAAGCTCAACATAAAAGTGAGTATCTGATATGATAGGAACGCCAAATATTCCCCTGAGCTGACGCAAACAGCCGGCAGTGACTGAGTTGAACCCACCCTGAATTTGACCCAGCTATACAATAACTCCCGAGTCCAAATGAAAAATCGTCCTATGAGTCATTCCTGCATAATCCAATGGTTGTGACCTCAGGATGATCTGAAACACTTTTCTCTTCCTAGTCTGTCAGCGGCTGCCTGTTACATAACTACAGATCTGCCGCTGTTGCCAAATCAAATGGATTTTATCTGTGATGAAATTCCTTGGATAAGTCTGTGTGTGTGTATGTGTGTTTATGTGTGCAGTCTGTGTCTGTAAAAAGTTGTTTAACTGCGTGGATCATAAAATTATACACTGGCACCGCTGTCAATGTTTTACTACATGATCAGTCATGAACCTGGTTTCTATCATTAGTGCTGCAGCGCCAAGATGTCTGAGCTTCCTATCTGACAAAGTTATACAAGAGAAATTCAAGTTATTCATTCAAAATTAAATAGAAAATGTTTGGGGTTTTAAATGACAAAGGAGGGTTGGTGTGTGCGAGTGCCTTGCAAAAAACTCCCCATCTTAACAAGTCATTTAGTCTCATGTTCAGTGTTAAAATCCTGATTTTCTTAAAACAAATAGAAAAATCTTCCAGTGGGATGAGATAATCCCACTTTTTACCAATGTAGTTTCATTTTACTCTGGATTTTTTTTCTGATAACAAGCAGATCAACCCACTAGTATCAAGAAAATGACACTTGGTAAAGGAAAATTCAGTAAACAAGTTGATTGGCATTGTAAGGCAAGTGGGATTATCATTGGGATCACGGGGATTTTTTCACTTGTTTTAAGAAAAACAAGATTTTGATCCTGAATATGAGAGTAAATAGCTTGTTAAGACAGATGGTGTATGTTTTTAAACAAGACCTGTGTCTATCCTATTTTATCTTATCGCCCTAATCATGATTAAATCCGGCTTTTCTGATTGACACCAGCGAGCCGAGTGCAGCTGTGCGGCGATGTGAGCTCACCTTGTTGAGGATGAAGTGTCTGATGAGGAGGAAGAGGAGTCCAGACATGAGTCCAGAGAGCAGGGGGGAGATGAACCACGATGACACTGGAGCAGGAGAAACAGAGAGATGATCAGAAAAACAGCAGGCAGGAAAAAACACGCACACGCACACACACACACACACACACACACACACACACACACACACACACACCTCCAGATATTCTCACACTGTCCTGTATCATCAACCTGTGATGTTCACAGAATATTTTATGTCCACTTTCCCTCAGTGTGCCTCATCTGTTTCTGCTGCACTTCGTGATTTCCTACATTTCCCAGAATGACTTTCAACAAACCACACAGAACCGGTTTGAACTTGTTGCATTCAGCTGTGGGTTATATGTGTTACACGCAAAGAGGAAAAGTGATAGTGATGGTGCACTGAGGCAGCTGTTGTTAGAGAAAGTGAAATTTCTGTGTCTTTTCTGCGGTGGATTTCTCCCTGTATGATTTATGAGCATCGGTGCAAAAACAATGATTTCCTTTCTGTGATTTTGAGGGACTGACATCAAAGCTCAAAGTGTTAACTGCTGATGTTCTTAGATTAAAAAAAAAAAACATTTTCTTTCTTTTCATTCTTTCTTTCTTTTGCAGATGAGCTGGAAACACCTCACTGTGACGGCATATCACATACGTTGGTGAGATATCCACAGGATTGAGAAAAATTCACCACCAAATAGCCCAAAGAATCCAGAAATGCATCGTGAATTACAAATAGCTGCTGTTTTTTTTTCTTCTTTTTCTTTTTCTGAACAGTCTTCAAATATTCCAGGGCAGATTTTCTTCCCCCTTTAAGTGCAAACACTCACATCCAAACACGCACACACTAAATGAAATTCTTGTGGGATATGAGATATCGGTGTACTTGGTGGCTTCACACAGATATTTTGGGATTGAAATGAATCCTGAATTGCGGAATAGTGTAGCGAAAATCCTACCAGAAATATTGAACACCGAAGCACCTGTGTACCCGGCTTTGTTACCTCTTGCCGTCGCCTCAAGTGAAATCTTAAGGATAGTCTTTTTTTTTTTGCTTTGAAGCCAAAAAGCCTATCCTTTAAGGTCTGTTTGAAGCAGTTCGGGATATGAATTCTGCGGCTTTGTGGTGATCTTATTCTTATTCTAGAGAAGTGCGCTGCATCGTTACATAAGGCCTCTACTGGGGATCTGAATAATTGGACAAAAGAAGTGAAATATGTGAGAGATTTAATGTGATATGTATGGAGGCCTGGTGTTCATTTTTGTGTATTTCTCGTTTATGCAGCCCCCCCCTCCTCCGTTGTTTGAACTGATTTGTTTTTGAGTAGGTGTCTTGCTGCACACACACACACACACACACACACACACACACACATCTCATCCAACTCTTAGTCATTACCAATCTTAACAAGCTGCATCCACTGCACTCCCTTGGTGCCGATGGCCACCATGGAGAAGCCGATGGTGGAGCCCACGATGCAGTGGGTGCCAGAGATGGGCAATCTGAGGAAGGAGGCGATGAGCTGCCAGACCGCCGACCCTGTAGATAAAACAGAGGCATTCATCAAACCATTCATCATGTTTGACCTGTCATTGTCTTCCAACAAAATTACAGTCCTCACACAAAGGCAAGTAAAACCTCTCTGACATTATTTACAATAGACGCCTGAGCTGTGGACATTGCCATCACAAGGTGAAAGCACAGTCGTTTCAGTTTCAGGTTTCTCGTTTAAGTAATGCGAAATAAATAAGCACTGAGATAATGTAGATGGCTCCGAGGACAGCTACGATTAAAGGCTCAACGCAGAGCTGAAATCGAGCTCTACCTCTATATTTGCCCCCCATACTTTCTTCGTTTATGTTTACATCTTTGGATAGGAGACATTTTTATCTCCAACTAAGTTATGACAGATTCTGACATCTTAATATGGGACCTGCGTGCATTTAGAAATTCAAAAGTGCTGGTTTAGGTTTGCGTTGTTTGTGAAGACTGGAACAAAGTGGGCCTGTGTTTAAAGTCGCAACGCAATCTGAAAATTGCAGAGCAATTATCCATCAACGCATCCTACTCTTCAAGAATCTGTGGGCATACCCACAACTGGGGTGGTCGAAACAATTGTGGACTGTGGCTTTACATCAGGAGTAGGCCTTGATGTAAAATGGCTAAACGAGATAATTGTAGTACTTGATCTGTCAAAAACACATCATCCTTTTAGTGGTTTCCATAACCACAGCTAAAATGTGGTTTTGTCATTCACGAACAGTTGGAGCCCATTATTTAAATGATCCTGACCTAATCAAACCCAGGTCTAGTTTTGGTCAAAGCCCAAAATTGGACTTTGACACACAAGATTTTGCGCTCTTTGTGTGGAACTCCAGTGGGACTTAAAAAAACAAAAAACAACAACAACATACTTTCCAAATATTACCTAATACAGTCAGGAGGTTCAAGCAAACAATTTTGTTTCAAACAGTGCAGCAATGAAAACCTCTTCCTGCCTCAGGTCAAAGAAAAATCCTTATTTGTCTTAATTGCATCTTGGACGAGTTTTTAATCTTCATTTATGTAAATATGTGACCAGAACTGGTAATCCCAGATTGGTACAGCTATTCCTTGAGGCTTCGCTCATATGGGGTGTTAACTAATCAGCATTACCCCATCCTTCATGCAGAGGCTCGGGTTCAAGCCCCCTGCAGACACCCTGCTAAAGTGCCTTTTGGCAAGACACTGAATCCCTACCAGCTGGAAATGCTGTTCTGCAGCTGCCCCTGACCTCTGACCCCTCTAAGGACGGGGGAAGTGAAATTTCCCTTCAGGGATCAATGAGGCATCACATCATTATTATCAGTATCATTATCAGCATCATTATTATTATTATTATTATTGTTATTATTATTCTTGTTAGTATCATTATTATTATTGGTGGTGTTATGGCAGAGAACCTAGTGATACGGTTGATTGTATCATGCTGAGTTTTACATCAAATTGTGATGCTCTCACTAATCATGACAGAGCCCCGTTACTCATTTCCCCGACAACAAAGTCAAGATCAAATGTAAACCCGAAGGGAAACGTCGCTTGGAGAACACATCACAATGCCTCTTTCTCTGCGGTAGTCACAGCAGAAATCCCATCTTTGGTGTGTTTATCCTGCATCCATCCTACATCAGTGCTGCTGCTGATTCTTTCTTTAGTGTTATGTAATACCACCAAATAATTATTCATAGAGCTAAAATGTCTATCTGCCTGCCAGACACAAGGCCAACTCCTTGCAACTTTTATACTCTGGAAAAAAAGTGCAGAAGCTATTTTTTTTTTTTTTTTAAAAAGATTCCTCTTTGGCAAGAAGTCAGAGAACAAGCAGTTGTTCAGCACAAAAAAGTCCATCTAGTCTCATATCGAGTTTTAAAATCTTGTTTTACTTAAATAATGTGAAAATATCCACCAGTGCAGTGAGATACTCCCACTTGTTTCCAATGTTAATCCAACATGCTTTCAAAATTTTCTAGGCAATTTTCTTCTGTTTTCTTGATACTAGTGAGCTGATCTGACTTATTTAAACATATTTATTCTTGTTTCCAGAAAAATTCCTGACACTTCAATATCCTCATTTATCCATTCACCAGTCATGCTGCCATTTATCCCAGGGGATCATAGTGACATCCTGCTGAATTCATGCACCCTTTGTCTTTTGTATTTAATGTATCCTGTTGCTATGACAATTTCATTTCCCTCCAGAGATTAACAGTCATCATTAAAAGTCGTCTGTTTCTCTATCTGTGTAATAAGTGAAACTGCACAGGAAACAAGTGAAATTATCTGATCCCACTGGCAGATTTTGAGATTTTTTTTGAGCAAAAGGAGACGTATACCGCGTTCGTCCGTCCAACTTACCGACCATGGCGCTGACCTCCCCTGCCATGAGCACGGGCACCGTGTCGTTGTACAGGCTGACGTCGATGATGCCCTTCCGTATGGTCTCGCCCACCTTCGCCCCCAGCAGCATTGAGCCCAGCGTCTCGAATATGGACGCCAGGATGCAGGCCTGCTTCAGCGTGACCACGCCGGAGCCCACTGCCGTCCCGAAGGAGTTGGCCACATCATTGGCTCCCACCGAAAACGCCAGGATGAAGGCAATGATGAAGCCAATAATAACCATCCACAGATATGCTTCCAGATCCATCTTGATATGATTTCACCAAAGGAATCCACAGGGCAAACAATAAACAAATTAATAATAATAATTATAATAATAAAAAAACTAGCTTATGGACTCTAAACTGAGGTGCTTTGTGCGTTTTGTTTTATTTATTTATTTTTTTTTGCGGAGGACTTTTATTTGTAAGCTCGCTCCTTTTCTTCGTCCCCTGGTTGTGAAGAGTTCGAGGGGAGAAGCACAGCCGCTAACTAAACGTTTGGAGCTCAGTCCAAGGATTGGAGATGAGTAATGGTGGGTGCAGGGAGCATTCCATCGCTTAGGGCTGAGACAGGCTGTCTGCACGTTCCTTCACCTGCCGGAGAAACACCAGAGAAGAGACAGAGAAACAGATTACTGTCACGAGCCATGATTACTCTCTCCGCCTGTATACCAAGCAACACATCCCTGAAACTCCTGAGAACAACTAAAAACAAGAAATACTGAAAAAAAAAGACATATAGAGACCTAGACAGCACACAGCGGAAAGAGAAAGAGTGTGAATTAGGCGAGCAGAGCACATAAAGTAAAACATTTTTACAAATAAACAAAAACACAAAAGGATTCACTTCACAGGGGATAATGATGATGCTGAGCTGACTTTGATGAAATGAAGAGAGCACTTGAGAGCTAACACTGAGGACAGCTCAGATAGCCACAATAGGAAATCACAGTCTGCACTTCAAAGAAATCAAATCAGACCGTTCGGAGGGCTTGCTGTCAGCGCCGAGGCTATAAAAAGATCCACGGTATCCAGAATGAGATGTGAGCAATGCACACAGCGTCGGAGCGGACTATTAAGACCTTACCCTGACACAACAAGGGGGCAGCTGGCGTCTTCACCAAACCTGCTCTCGTTTCACAGGTTTTACCTTTGCCACACATTCAGATCACCTCCAGCAGGAATACAAAATTCACCTTGTTTACATATCAGATCAGGCCAAAACTTAACACAACGTTGATGGCGTCTGGCAAAAGTACCCGGCTAAACTCCACTGGGCAATGAAGACAAAATACTGTTCCACATCACCATAATTATACATTTTCTGTGATGCTGGAAAGTCTTTTGATCAAACTGATGTCCAACATTATTAAACCAGAATTGCTGACTGACAGAAGGAAGTCTTACTGCCAACAACAGCCCGGTGGAAAGATTACAGTGTAATTACAGTTACGGTTGCAGTTATTATCTCTTGTCCTCGGCGTGACCGCTGAGGTGCTTACTGCGTGACAGTCGGGCGACACAAAAGTTTTGAGACTGGCTTTTGGGAGCAAGTTCAGTCAGAGCAGGAAGCTTTGCTGAGGTAATAAAAAAAACAAAAAAAAACACCGGTGCATGGATTAACCTTGAGACTGCATTGCAGTGAGGAAAACAGCAGCGAGGTTTTCTACACTGCTGCTGGAGGTGGGAGAGTTCACAGAAATCTGCGGTGGGATCATGGCTGGGTAACACAGTTCACCCAGCGAAGGGAAACACAACAAAGTCACCTGTGATGCATAAAATAAAAAAGTTAACTGTAACTAATTTTAGCATTTCATATCACCGCAGTTATTATCTCAGAATATAGATACAGCAATTAAAATCCTGGGGTTGTGACATTACGCTCAATTTTATCACCTCATTAATTTAAAAGTGTGATTTTTGAGGATTTCACTGGCGAGTGCAGGTACACAAATTTACATAAGTGTTGATTAGAGTGTGTTGTCCTTTAAATATCTTACATACAGGTACAAACTGTTTACTTTTTGCTGCTCCATTTGTTCATAACAGAGGACTGAACTTCTTTTTTGAAAAGAAAAGTCTTTAAATACTTAATCGTTTTCCTAATGTGATATTTCCAGCGCTTGACATTATATTTCTAAATTAGTGTTGGCAAAACTGCTGGTTATGTTAGCTGCCAATACATCAGCTACATAAGACGAAACCTAAAACTTAGAACGTGATGACAGAAATATTTTCAGAAGTTTATAACTCTAGTTTATAACAAATTTAAACTATCACTAACCTATCCACATGACACTTTATCCAGCCCTGAAAAACCAAAACAGTCGCTAGAAGTTTTTTTCAAACCAACATCCAATATTATTTTTTTGGATGGGCAATATATTGATAGCATATTGATATTGTGATATGAGACTAGTGTGGGACTTTGGATATTGTAATATCACGATACAGTGTAAGTGTCGTCTTTTCTTGGTTTTAATGACTGAATACAATAAAAGGATGCAATTTTCTGTTTTTTTGTTGCTGTTGTTTTCTATCCACACTTCCAATGGTTGTAAATCAAAATCCTTGTGTGTGAATAGTTTATGAAAGTACCAATAGGCATTCCTACAATATCAGGATCAACATCAAGGTAGGCCAGTCGGTCAAAGATACCGTGACATTTGATTTTGGATGTGCTGCCTGGCCCGAGGCTCGAGCGTGTCTGTTGGGAAGCCGATCACGTTGCATTTAAAACAGCAACAGGCAAACAGCTTCCCTCATCCCTGGAAAGTTCCACATGGCTTGTTTATGCTGCAGCGAGCAGCGACGACAACACGCTTTGGAAACGGAGGGTTCGACTACCAACGCAGCAGCCGTCCAAACAACTCTAATCCACAAGAGTGTGAGAACAAATCCCCAGACTTCCGAATAATTCCCCCTGTTTTTTTTTCTGTGTCTACACCATATTATTAAAGTCAATCGATAATCATCAATAAGCTGTGCATTTCTTTTTCCTGCTGTGGTTAAGCTTATTGTGGACGGGGTGGGAAGCATTAGATGTAAACAGCTTTGAGGCCGGTCTAACACATTCTCTTGGCATTAACTGTGTGCTCTCCATCACGTGAGGGGCAAGCAGCTCCGTTCTCAACAGCCCAGGGCCAGTTATGACTCCTTCCTCTTGAACATTTCCAACCACAGCGCACAAATGTGAGCCTCAAAATAATCCGCCTCTGAATCAGGTCACAGTAGGCCCAGCAGGAACAGCATTCTGCACCTGGGAGGGCAGTCAAGCGTCTCTCAACTTATGAAAATGACCCTAAGTTGTAAAACTGAGAGAAATGGCCAGTGTCGTGGAGTTTTTGGAGCGTTTTTGGAGTTTTTGGAGTCATGGAGCGTGATACAGATCTGGGGCGTCCCTGTGGCTCGCCATGTAGAGCGCCCATCATGTAATACAAAAGCTAGGCCACAGTGGCCTGGGGTCTAATCTGGCCTAGACCCTTTGCTGCATATCATACCCCATCTTTCCCATTTCTCTCCACTGTGACTGTCTGATAAAGCAGAAATGCTGAAAAAAATATATTAAACAAGCTTGATACAGATCCCAGTTGGCCTTGGGTACCAAATTTGAAAAAGACTGAATAAAAGTAATGTGGCTAATCCCTGAGGAGGAGATTCTCTTTCCATCCAGCTCCACAGGGACATCGGAGCTCGAGGTCAGCAGCATTACAGCCCCCCCTGGACCTGGTACAGATTTAGGGCCTTGCTTAATGACACTTTAGCAGGGTGGATACTTGCTAACAAGGAGTCTGAGGCTGAAAGATGGTCTCCCTTCTCACTACACCACCTTCCACCTGAGTCCTGAAGCCTTGTCCATGACTATTTGCAAATCAAAGTTAAACAAATTGTACATCCAGGGGAAAACATCCGCTCAACTTCAGGAACTAAACTTCACTCGACATCATGGCACAAATAGCAGCCTCTTAAAATGCCTTGCCAGAAACAACATCAAAATATCAATGTTTTAATGTCCACGTTTATCATCATCATTATTGTTTATTTGTATTTTAGTAGTTTAACCTTACTGATTACGTTAATTGGTCATTTGCCGCTGTGAAGCACACTATTACTTGTGCGCTTTTTTGCCAAGTAGGCCTTCCTTTGCTGTCAGATGTTAAAATGCCCAGCTTAGGGACTTCAGGCTGCTAAGAGAAAACAAATGGAGCAAATTAAATTTCAGATTATTAATTGACATCACACGTCTATTCCTTAAATTGCTGTCACTCTTGTTGTGAAGCACATTAGTTTCTTTCTGTAATCTCCAGTTTCAAAATGTGCTAGAATAAATAAAGACTAAGTTAATGTATTTGTCTTTTATTCTTACATTTATTAGTCCCATTTTTCTTTTTGGCTGCTTAAATAAATTCTGGAGGTTATTTAACACTGTTTCATTGTTTGCAGACACTTTGTAACACTTGAAATGCGGCATGAAAATAAATACTGTTTACAGTTCGTGCACTGGCGACGGCTGGGCTAAGCTTGGAGGGAATAACCCGGGAGAAGCTGAGTAAATATTTCATGTGGGGAATACGGGCACCACATGAAGACCTCACAGTCAAACAGCGCAGAACCAGAGATGCCACACAGGAAACAGTATGAGCAACTGTCAAACACACCACCAGAGAAAACAGACAGCACAGTAATGGGTGCTTCAAGTGTGTGTCAAAAGGAAAATTGAGCCTGAGTGAGGGGACTGCTCACACGCATCAGACCTTTATAATCAGGTCCACAATTTTCTAAACGGGGAAACTCGACCTGACAGCTGCAGCTGACACTAGGACCGCTCTGCAGAGCTCAGCCTACTGTACCACATGAACACAAGTTCACATGCCACCACTCCCAGCTGTGCACATAAAATCTATTTTCTGTGGGCTTAAACTTCATCACAGGGGTTTAGAGGTTAACTTAGTTAATGCTGCATTAACTATTTTCCTTCAGAAGGAATTCAAACAGTTCAAAAACTGCGACAGAATTCGGCTACTCTCGAGGATCGACTTGACAAAGCTTTACTATTAAAAAACCAGCACGTTTCAACTGGAATAGCTGCAGGATTACAAAGTCAAAAATAAATGTATTCAGTGACATCCAAACTGGCTACGTCAAAGCCCACAAACCAACCAGATGTCAGTATTTCTAAAAAAAAGAAAAAAAATTAAATAAAAAATGATGTGCCCCTGACTGTGACAATCATGCCATGGGCTCACACTGCATTTGTCAAATAGGATAAGTGCCCTGCCATTGTTTCCACTCTCTTGGGAAACTTCTGATGTTCCCCAACAAAAGATGTGAAAGCTCAGTGCAACCTAGTCAGCCTAAATGCCAGCGGTCAAATCTTGCTGAAGGAATAATTGAGAAAGCTGAAATGTAGTCTCCACCACAAGATAAATAAATTGTTGGGGGGTGGGGGGGACAAAACAAAACAAGGGGATCTAGATGGAAATTCAATAAAATGCCCAGCAAGTGCTAATGAGAACATAAAATGAAACTGAAACCCATATTAACCTTCACCCTAACAAGCGTTGGAATTCTGGGTTCAATAAAACTTTCCTTTTTCCTGTCGACTGAAAAAATACGGTTTAACGGCGTATAATAACATATCGTTTTGCTGTGGCATGAATACACTCTCCTGTTTGAATCTTGGTGTTTCACCGGATCAATGCATGCAGAGGATGTTTCAGTTTGGTAATATAAATATAAATTCCTCTGGCAGGTGTCATTACATCACAGATCTACATGTTTTAATTTAAATGCACACACAAAAATGTCCTCCTAAATACTGGATGGAACGGAGGTGGTTCTGTAAAGCTGACACGACACAAAATCAATCATCAGAGGATGCAGAGCCACCAGACAGCACGAGTCAAAAGGCCGCGTCTCAGTCAGTGCAGCTTCTTGCAACTGCACTGACTGCTTGACCTTCAGTGTGTTAGAGGAGCCCCGACCAGCTCGAGGCTGCATGCTCACGCTGTGTGTGTTGGGAGTGTTTACCTCGCCCCAATTAATGAATCCGTTTGGAGCTTGTGACTGCTGGGAGTTTCATCCTTGGAAAGTAGCGCCTCATAATCATTAGTCGAGTCTGAACTGTGGCCTTTTCATCAAATGTGAATGAGAAAAAAATGTATTTTGAAAAAAAAGAAAAAACAGGAACCTGGAACATTTTTTGTCTTTTTCTTTTCAGTTATGATTTATGTAGAGCAAGATTACCCACTCAAGGAAAAGTGAGATTGGCACAAAAGCAAAAACATATTCAACACAGAGTGCTTTAAAAATATCTTAAAGGAAAACACCGCAATCATTTAAGAAAGAGACCATTTACGACTAACTACACGTAGTTCACATTGCCCACATAAATTCTTCATGCAGATCATATGCAATCAGATTTATTTAACATGCACTCATTTTTAATGCATACTTTATGGTGTCAAAACCACCTTGACTGGCATCCTGAGAGCCTAAATAAAGAGACACAGATGTGACAGTCTGACAACATGTTTTCTGAGGGATTATTTCCTGTTGGAGACTTGCATTTCTTCCAGCTGGAGTCAGGTGATTGACAGTAAGCACACTGACAGTAATATGCACACTGACACTCAACACTCAACATCAACACCACAATATAAAAATAAAAAAGGAAACAAAGTCACGGCTTCATGTTTACTCCAACAGCTTATCTAACTTGCAGTTATTTGTGATAGTGTTTGTCATACTGTAAGACAATGACTGACAGCACATGACTTTGTCTCTGTGGAAAATGAGTCCTGACATCGACACTGACTGTGTTTAGACTATGTGCTGACATCACCACAAATAATGTAAAGGAGAGCAGCCACCCAGATGACTGGCACAAACTTAAACCATCATTATCCATTATATCACAATGTCCCAGTCCAACAAAAGTACAAACTGATGGTTTTTGACAAGGGGGACAGTTAACCAAACCTGGACAGATGTGGGGAATTAAATAGTGTGATGTATAAATAGGACTTTGTTGTGTGTAACAAAGCCTTCTTTTTTTTTTTTTTTTTAAACAAATCAACTGAAAAGCATTTATCCCTCTACTTTTGTTAGTACCTTGCAGGCTTACGTCAACTGCCTGGCTACAGCACTACCTGTGTAGAATATTTTACCTGTTTTACGTCAGCCTCTGAGAACGGATGCGTGTTGTGCACCGTGCCAAACTCTGAAGAGAAACCCTCGCATAAGCCATTTACACTGATCACTTCCGACTCTCTAATTGTTTGCTGCCACTGCTGACTGTACAATGCTTATTAATCTGCATGAGATGCCACTGCAGCACAGCCACAGATGGTGCAAAACACTGTGTCACGAGCAACAGTCTGCATTGACACGCAGCTGCACTATCCACACAATAACCCCCCCCCCCCCCCCCCCTCCTCTCGATCAACTAGCCCATCTCCAGAAACATGCTGCAAAGACCAGAAGTACAAAATACATGCATGCAGCGTCAGATGATGACTCACTAGCTATCCAACCAACACTGGCTGATTGTTACACCTGAAGCGTATGCAACGATGCTCCGTAGCGCCAAGGACACCGGCTGCACGCATCTACCAGATGGCTTGCTAACTTAAAAGAGACAGAGATGGGTAGGACAAAAAAAAAAAAAAATAGACAGACAGGCAGGCAGACAAACTGAGACACTGAATCAACTGTACTTACCTTCATGCTACACATGCCTCCTCACATCAGTGGAAAGTGGGAAGGTGGTGGAGGAGATGAATGAATGCCAAAGATAAACTGACTGTATGAGGGAGAAACACAGACAGAGGGAAACGGTAGGCTGAAAAGATGGGAAAAGATGGACACAGCAATAAAAACGGGGATGAGCATGTGATTGAGTGGAAAGGAGACGATGAGGAGGGAGAAGGGGGGAGTGAGGGACACGGAGAGAGTGAGTGATGGAGACAGAAGAGGAGGGAAGTGAGGAAGAGAGGAGGGAAAGAGCAAGAGAGGCTCAGTGATAGCCAGAGAAATCAGCAGGTTGTGTCGGTGTTGCGGGAGAGAGAGTGAAGGGAGAGCGAGAGCAGCGCAGCCAGGCCAGTCTAGACTGCCTCTTAAAGGAAAGCATCCGCATCTGCATCACAGCACATGCCGGCCAATGGCAAACATCAGAGGGGCCGGGGTGCACCGCTGACTGGCTGGCTGTGCGCAGAGAGGATGGACAGATGGAGGGGAGGCAGCCAATGACTGCGGAGGAGGATAGCCAAGGAGGGGGGCGTATGGGGGGTGAGAAGGAGAGGAGGTGTACCCATGTGTGGATGTGTTTTACAGCTAGAGAAAGGCATGCAGACAGATCAAGGGCATTCGGAGCACTTGCGTCCCCCCGATTGCTACAGACGCGGCAATGCATTGTAACACGGTAAAAAATAACTTATTGGTGGATCAATATAATAATACCCGCATTCATCCCCATATTCATACAGCTGTTCAGTGGGATAGCAACAGTGTGACAAGCTGACAGAACGGGTCCTTGCTGAAAAAGCTCTGGATTACACAACGGTCTCTGAAGTATTCCGCCTGATGAAATGAGTCGGGCCAGCATTTTCCTGGTAACACACACTTGCCCGTCACACACGCAAACACAAGCTCAAACACCATGACTTGGCTCCGAGCCACCCCTCACTTTCTCTGCCTTTCTCTCTCTCTCCCTCTCTCTGTCACAATTGGCCCTTTCAAATCGATGCCGAACAGTATGCCTTTATGTTACTTGGTCTCGGTAGACAGGCGGAGATAGAGCCTCTCTCGCTGACACAATGAAGGGAAGCTGGCGTTGCTCTGCGAGCTCATCTCCGACAAAATACTGAGCCAGAGCCTGAGTGCAGCCTCTCCAGCAGTTCCTCACGATACTGACTGACAACGCTACAGCAACAAGACCCGCAGCGAGCAACTGTCCTGCACGCCGGCCACCTCGGACCCAGCAACGAGCTGGTCCAAAGAGCTGCTCTATCAGACTTAATGGAACGGGAGGAAGCAGATAATTGAGCCTCTTGGGAAAGTTGTCTGATCTACACCAAGATTACAGGACAACAGTGTGGCCTTTGAGAAGAGGTTACAGGACAAGAATTTTCACACAGGACAAAATAAAAGCCCATCAAACCACGTGCATGTATGTTTTTCAGATGGTTAGAAAATGTATCACACATTCAGCTTAGCTACTAACTACCTGCCTTGCACAAATTGTGTCACACAGTTTCTTGCTTGCGCTCAGCACAGTCTTTGCACTCTTCAACACTTATTTAACACTTATTACTCACGTACGCCGTGGAAGCTCAGGCAGTGTCTGGTGCCGCTGGTGCAGTTCAGGTTCTGTTCCCATGCGCCCTGCTTCCTCACATGCTGCACACAGCGTGAGGACTAGAAAAGGGGCGATAAATTCAAATGTGCTGTATTGTGCAGAGGTCTAATCTGGTGTTTGTTGAGTTCCTGTGGCTCTCTCCACTGCTTTCTCTCACTCTCTCATTCTCTTCCTCTGTGTCCCTCAACTGGCCCTGCCTGCTGAAAAGCCTGTCTGCGTCAGCTGCACCTGCTGCCTCCAACTCTGAGCTTCGCAGCAGGGGGGCGCTGTCTCCTAGAACCCTGATACACACACATACACACACACACACAGAGACACGCATACAATGTCTTGAGATCAGTCAGCCTCCACAGGCAAGAGGGGGGTCCCTTAAGAATGACAACAACAGTGTGCATGACTGCAAAGAGCATGTCTCTCTCAGCTCTGTCTTCAAAGTGTAAAGAGATTCACACACACATGCACACACACACACATTTCCATAAATCCTCTCACTCATTCTAGTTTCTTTCTCCCCTGCCGTGCGTCTGCATTGCAGTACTAAGTCAAGTTGTCAAGAAGCAAGTAACTTGGGTAATCCTTCAGACGGCCTCTGAAGGGCATTACAAACTCACTAGCCATCTGTTACAAGCTCATGTGTGCCTGTGGCTCAATCAATAGTTTTCACTGCACTTT
Source organism: Myripristis murdjan (assembly GCF_902150065.1). Lineage (NCBI taxonomy): Eukaryota > Metazoa > Chordata > Actinopteri > Holocentriformes > Holocentridae > Myripristis > Myripristis murdjan. Next base: position 26,383,207 of record NC_043988.1, read on the forward strand.
TTTTGCACGGGCTGATTTACACTGATAGGGATGAGTGGTTAGAAAGATCTCCTCCATCATCCTATCAGTCTTGTCACTGATCTCCCCAAAGCAAAAATCCCTCTCTCTGCAATACAAGGCCCATCCTCATCTTAACTGAGGTTGTGATGAAAGGACAAGAAAAGTACATGATGATCACATCAATTTCAAATGTAATTTGAGACTGCTTACACTTCATTAACACTGGAGCAAAACAGGCGTATAGTGTGCACTACAGCAGCTTCCATCGAGAAGCCAAATTCTTTCAAGGACGTGTGGAGAAACACAAGATGTAGGTGCAGGTCGAAAAAAAAAAATATGAGGAATGGGTTTCATTTTGTTGGCATACTGCTTAACAAATGAATGGGAGGAACATTCGCTTCAAAGACAACCACTTCACAGACCACTTGCAGACTTAACTATCCACAGCAAGGGAAGAACCGGGCTTCAAGCGCTGCACAACTTGGCTCATAAGTAGAAAATTGTCCCACGCAATTTACCAATCAGGGTAAAGTGAAGCAGGGTTATATTCGTGGCTGTAAATCAGCACTTACTTAACTCTATAAATAATCAGGGTTTGAAAACTGCTGGCCAGTACAGCCGCTGTTCCCCAACAAGGTTAAAACAGCCTCTTTTCAAATATAGTCATGGTCTAGACATATACTACGTTTTGACCTAGTCTTGTGCAGCCATTGTTTGTTATTTACGGGCCAAATGCCTTTTGTTTTCTGCCAAAAAAGGGGGACAAAATGTAACAGTGAGATAAAACTGGCTATAAATAAAATTAGACCTGCTGTGAAGCCACTCTTTGAGTTAAGCATAAAATGTTTTTTAGTACTCTGGACATCATCAGCCTCCTTTTAAATGGCAATGACAAGAGTAACCCATCATGATGCCTGGCGTAATCGTCCAGCTGCCAAACCTACTGAGCAATAAAATAATTGTAGGCGGTATTACACAGCGATGAGTGTGTAATTCAGTTTAGGGTGATGGCAAAAATGGAGAAATGACCGTCTTGATGAGAATGTCCCAGCCTTTAGCGACACCAAAGCAGTTCGCATTACAACAACAAACAATTGAGTCCCCCTCGGGCTTTTGGTGTTGAGTAAGCCTTATGTTTAAATACTCTTAAGGTCAACTCTCTCTGGTTTCAGTGGAGACTGGACAAGGGTTTGACTTCCTCCCCCTGAAATGGTAAAAGTGACTGAAGCAACTCCTCCCTGTTTGTGACTGTACAACTGCTTTGAGACAGCTACGACGCGAACATCTGTTAGAGCCTGAGGTGGATTCTCAAATGGCCAAAAAGGACATCCATTACCCGGAATTATAATAATAGGCTGCACTAAGCATTTTGCAAATATTTATTAATAGTCAATTGAGCACTTAGCAGAAATGTAAATCCAGAAAATTACTAGAAACAGTCTTTCTGACGGGATAGAAAATCTGGGAGTTTGAAACTACCCTGTAGAAAAATGCAGGCAGGGGCCACACACCAACACTGAGCCAAAACACAAAATGTTAGCACGCGGACAAGCCATCCCCTCTCTGAACCCCAGAGCAATGAACTAAACCACTAAAGCTGAAACAGCCACCGCACAAAACATGCACGACTTAAAATATTGCTTATAGACAAGGCAGAAACTATTAGTAAACCTTGAGAATAAACCCCTGCACACAATAGGACGCCTAATTGACCAATCAAAATGAGCCTCAGGGAAGCATGGAGAACCAAACAGAAAGTCTGAGGTCAGCCTTTGCCAATAAGCTTAGTCCTCACATCATATGACCAAGCAAACAACTGGGACTGGTACCTACCACTTAGTGTGGCTTTTTGAGGTTGTACTCTGGTATTCTCTTTCTGCCAACTGTCTCCATGTTGCCGAGAGTGGGAGTCATCTTACCCTTGACCCTCCCCTCTATTTTTCTCTCCTCTCTCTCTCTCTCTCTCACCCCTCCCTTACCCAGCCACGGCCGGATGGTTCCAGTTCTCTTCAGCGACTCAGCATAGGTGCCCGATGGCAAAAAAAAAAAAAACGAGCCCCCTTCGCTCCTCGTCTTCCTCCTCCTCTCTCGCTCCCTAGCTACCTCTCCTGTCCCACCTCCTCATCCTAGGTGTGTGAACAAAGAAATGTTAACCAGGCTCTTTGCGAACAAAGCCGTGCCAGGACAATCCGAACTTCCCTACCTCTCTCTTGAGGGGGGATTTAATCTACTGTGTTGGCATGGCCTACTGTATTAAAGTGTGTTACTGGGGCAAAGTGGGTGCTGGTATTATTGGGTGTTAAAAAGCAGCACAAACAGGGACTTAGTGTGAAGGAGAAGCAGGAATATGATTAATGGCATTTGTATGCTCTACTATTTTGTGTTTGTAAGGAGAAAAAAAAGATGGCTGATTCACTGACTACGGCTGTTTTTCAGGGCATGGATGGTCAAGAATGCAAGTGTGCGGCTGTTTTAGTCAGCTCAAATGTGTGTGTGGATATTTTGAGGGCACATACGCGTGTGTGTGTGTGTATCTGTGTGTGCACATATTAGGGACGTCTGTGACCTTGTATGGCTGTGCTCCCGCATGCATGCTTGAGACTGTGTTTGAGGGGGAAGAAAGGGACAGAGAGAGAGGGAGAGAGAGAGAGAGAGAGAGAGAGAGCAAAAGGGAAAGAGAGGAAAACTAAGCTGGATCGAGTGGCCTGCGCCCTCCTGCTCTTAATCCGGGCTTCCAGCACATGACCCAGCTAACAGTATTACGGAGTACCTTTGATTAGGGCTGCTGCTGTGCGCACGTAGCGGGGGTCCAAAGCAACATGGGGTCCTACACACTCTGTCACCACTTCTCAGGTACACACACACACACACACACACACACAGAAAAAGGTCACACACATATACACGCACTCACATTCAAATGTGAGCTAACCACATGTTCAACCCAAAACTACAGCCTGAAGCCCAGACACTGCACACGCCGGACGCAGGGACACGAGGCCTGCGGGATTAGGCCTGCGAGTCAGTGAGTCAGCGGATTACCCCGAGACTGTTATTCTAGGTGAAAACTAAGATTAATACAGGAAAACGTGTCGTTAGCATCGGTGGCTGTGGCTAATGGGCCGCCGAATGACTCGGAAGAATGCCACTTAAGAGCGGTCACAATAAGGAAGGGAATTTCACATGCAGCAGCAAAGCGCTCAATGTGACTTTTGTTGGGCCATAATCGCATTGACAGAACTTGCAGGGGAGATATTTGATTTGAAGTTTATCAATTACAGGTGAGGGATCATAAATTCTTGAAGAGTTGGACCTGTAGAGGGAAGTAACCCCCGTCACAACTCTCATCCTGCACTGCTCCATTTTGTGCAAACTCTTCATACGTAAGCAATCCCTTTTCAGCCTGGAGACATTTATAACTCTACAAATTCACAACAACGTCAGCTGTTATTAGGATAGCATGCATGAAAGAGGGAGGGAAGCAAAGCTGGTCAGATTTGAAAACAATTAGAGTGTAAGAGGGATTGGGGAATTTGGCACGGCATGTCCTCACTACAGGAGTCGAGTTGTATGTTATCTTTCCTCTGGGAAAGACACTTGTACAATGTCTATACAATGTTTGTTCAACAATGAATCCAAAAGCAGAAGTGCAGGGGGAAGCGGACCATGACATCCATAAAACACAAAAACATTACAGCCTTGTGAGGCTATTGCCACTCTCGCAAATTGAAATGTTTTGTCTGGCCAATTGTGAAAAAGGCCATGTTTCTCCCAAATGGGCCACGTCTCTTTACCACAGAGCCCTTAAAAAAGAATAAAGTCTTGAAAAACATCTGTGATTTAACCAAAAGCTGGACTTTTTTTTTTTTGCTTTTTTAAGAAATTTATATAGATGTTATTGTTCTATGTGAATGCTAAACTGTAAATTCCATTCTGGCTGAGAGAGCTTTGAACTGAAGGTTAGTTTCCCTCCCAAAAAAATGATGATGATGGGAAGTGAACAGAGTTTTGTCCACAGGCAGGTTCTTGAGAGTGAACAAAAACTCCTCACCCACATAGTTTCAACCCTGAATGCACGAGGGTCAACAGAGTAACAACATTACATACATTTATAAGCCCACATCCTGAACCTGATTCATGTGTGAGTGGGTTAATTTTACAGTTACATACTGTGGCATCACGGCTAATTTTAATCTGGCAAAGGTATAAAGCACGCGCTCGCTCACTTTCCACTATACACCATCAAAAAAAAGGCATACAAGCATCCACGGAGCATTCACACACGAGAGTTATTATTTTAAGGTGGTTGGATTACATCAATACAGCTTTCTAAGGTGTCAGTGTTTTTCCACCTGATCCACTGATGCATCCACAAAAAGACAGACTCATTTTCCTGAGCCATTACATTTTCATACAATGTAGTGATGCCAGTTTTTGATGTGTAAATGTGAAGTTCTGAGCATTTGAAAAGCCTACGGGGCAAAACACACCACATTTTAAAACAACAGGAAAATGAGAGGCGCGCTGCAACAAAGCCTATTGCTTTTCGAAAAGGGATAAACTGCCCTTTCGTTTTGTTCACGGCTTGCTGTCACTAGAACAAACAAGTCATCTAGAAAAATAATAAATTCCCGTCAACCGCTTTGCTTTCTGATCTTAAGTATGGAAAAAAAAAAAAAAAAGCTGTGACTAATGGATTATTTTTCGTCACATGATGAGTGTTGAGCACCGCTGCATTCCAAAAGTTACAGTAATTTTGTCTCAGCCTCCCTCTGTTGTGCCTGAAAATAAAAAATGAAAAAAAGCATGGGAGCATGTGCGCCCACGTCACTCTTGCATTTGAGAACACCTGCCGCACATCTACAGTGACAACAATGGATTTACACGCTCACAAAACGCTTCATGTGATACCGCCCCACAGGCAGCGAGCAGAGAAGAACTTTGAAATGAGTTATTTTCACAGAAGAATGACAAGAAATGCTCCCCAACAAAACATTTCTCCCAGATCTGTCGTACTGCCCGCCGAGGACCTTTCCAGCCATTTCAGGCGTCGTTGGGAGTCCTTGTGTGGCATGTGCTACTTTGTTTGTGTCAACGTGCTGCCGGAGTGTGTTTGACTCTGACTGAAACTCGCTGTGACAAGCGGTCTGCTTGTGTTCCGGCGACTCTGAGGGGAGGAGGGGGCGAGGTCACTTCGCGGGGCTCACCTCTAATCCTTCAGGGCAAAATCATTTCCTCGAGACTTTTCCACCCATCAGTTCAAATCAGAACGTCATCATCATCCCCGCCAGTAGGGGTCACCATGGAGCCCGAGCAACTCAGCATACAGAGAAGTGCGTACATCACATCGGTCTTGGATGTGAATGTCATCAGTCTCAGTTCTATGCATCTGTTGTCTCTTGTCTGTTTTTACCGTCTATTTTTAATTGTACCTTCTGTTTTTGTGATGCTCCATGTTGTTATTTTTATAACCTTGTAATGGTGTGCTATCTTCGCCAGGTCTTCTCAGAAATTGGATTTTATCTCAAGGGACTTCCTGGTTAAATAAAGGTAAAATAAATATATATATATATATAAAAAAGAAAGTTTCTACTTTATTGGTCAGTGCGAGTAGAGAGAGACAGGAAAGACAGGGGAGAGAAACGGGATGACATGCAGCCTGAGCGGGAATCGAACCTGCATCACTGCAATAACTAAGGTTGGATATCGCCACTGACTTCCCAAATCGATTTGATTCCAATTCTCAAACTCCCAAATTTGATTTCATTTTTAAATCTGACTCAATGTCGATTTAGTTAGGAATATCAGCTACAATACGAATTTGCTTGGATATAAAATGGATCATGAAATAAAACATTTGAATTGAATATAATATGAATATGAATAATTCTGACGCTGTAAATTGTACAAAGAACCCTCTGACCCGGTGCATTATTAAAAATATTAATGTTTACATTAAGAATTGACTCCAAAACAGTTACATGAATGTACTTTTTATTCAACATGACCAACGCACTACAGGAGTCAACACAATATAGTGCAAATCTACAAACTCAGAACAAAACTGATTTAGGGATTAACTGAATCGTTAATCAGATCATTATAATTATTATAATGCGTTTTTCGATTAATTGAACCCAGCCCTCGCAATGGCAGTAATTGGTTCATGCTCTACCAGGTCAGCCACTGGGCGGCCCCCATTGAAACTCACTTTTTAAGATTATTTTTTTGCCATTCCTGCTTTATTCGATAGTGAGAGAGAGACGGAAAAGGCAGGGGAGAGAGAACGGGATGACATGCATCAAAGGGTTTGGCTTGGAACTGAACCCAAACTGAACTCCTGAAATGCACTTTTTAACTATTTTGAGATTAGTGATTTTATTTTTGACTTCCACTTTATATAATGCAACACAAACTTAAAATAAATGTCTTTTCCATGATCTATCTCAAATGATAATTTTTATCAACATTTTTTGTTGCTATGCAAGCAAAATTATGATCTGCAGGTCAACTAAGCCCTAAGAATTCCTGACTGTCGCTCTTTAACCCCACCAGCATGACTAAATTACCTGCTAACTACCAAGCGAGTTCACTTTGGTGTCCCTTGGCGATATCCTCTGCAAGGATGACAGGGGAGGATCTCAGAGGGGCAAAGTCATCGCAAGCCTCAACACCTGGAAGACGTTTGCTTGGTCAGACGTCTAGGTGATTATCTGATCTGTCTTTCCAGATTTATCCTCCCATCACTAATCCAGGAACCAGTCCACTCCAGTCCAAACAAAAAAAAGCCCTGTTGAGTTATGATATTGAGTCTGAAGCCAGGAATATTATCTAATTGAACTTTTACTGCCGCCAATGACATACCCACTTTCCCACTCAACAACATGTAGCAACAATTACTACCGAGTGACAGCGCTCTCACATTTATGGACCTGAAAGGTGTGGAGTGTAAGGTATTAAAGGGATGATCATGTGTGGTGGAGTTGCATTTCACTGCAGGAATTTGCAGGACACAAACAGAGTGCGGTGATCATGGTAACAGGTTTGTTAACTATAGCTCAGGCGGCAGTGGCCAGCCCATCTCCGCAGAGCCGGTATGGGGAGTCACTTGTAGCCGAAGCTGGGGGGGCTGGAATGTGTGAAATACTATGAAGATGTCACCACCTGGTCAGTCCGTGTAACCCTGGAGGTTTTCAAGGATAGATAAGCCCTTACTCCCATGGTTTACTGGCTTGACCTTTGCCCTAGAATATCATCTTTACTTTAAGATAAGACCTGTTTATTCTGTGCACACCACTCTTATGCAGCATACAGTGGATCAAGTCTTTTTGGTACTAGTGCCTTTCCCGGCCCCTGTTCCAAAATGGCTCTCATTTCTATGTTTAGAGTATTATAAATCTAAAGACCAATTACATAATTTCCCATTATTAATTAAGGGGCATGAGAGAAATGAGACCTGTATTACACCACTAATCACATTCTCCATTCAGTTGGAATACTGTGATTAGCTCTTAAAAAAATAAAACACCCCTTCACACTGAGTGCTGTCTTAGTGAATTACAATTCAATAGTGTTTCAGTGCAGTCTAAAAATAATCACAAAAATACATCCTTAATCTTGCACAAGTACATTTGAAGGGGGTAAAATGAAATATGCTGTACTTTACATAAAATTTAACAACAATCCTGACACTGACATTGTGTGTGTGTGTGTGTGTTTTTTTTTCCCCAAATCATTCACATTGCCTGACATAACATTCAGGGAAACCAACATGGGGGAACAAGTATACTGTTTACATATGGGTCATGTAATGAACCAGTTTGGTCAGTTGCAGGGGAGGTTGTGCAAGAGTGGCTCCATGCCTGCGATTCCACTGAACATTATCATACTGGGGACAAAGCATTACACACTATGAGACATAATGAACAGAGTTATGTCACTTTGAGTGCTGATGCTGAGTGACAGCTCGAAAAAAGGCCTGTGTGCCGTCTTGTCACCAGATATCCCGAGTTAGTCAATAATTTCAGTTTAACTCAGGTAATTGCTGTCAAAAGAGAAGTAAATTACTCTAGGTCCTAGGATAACGAAGACTGGCAAGTATTTTCTTCTCTCATGGATCAAGGGCAAGTGCTTGGCCAAAAAAAAAAAGAAAAAAAGAAAAAAACACACAAGGAAATATAGTCAACTATAGTGGACTCCCTCTCCCTTGATAATCACCATGGCATATTTAACATAACCAGCTATGCTCATAATGCCATAATTCAGTGAACTAATGCATTAAACGGAAAATATGTCTGTGTTCACACTTGTGTTACATAACATGTGGACAGGATTGATGTGAATTCCATATCAAAGCATTAAGGAGTTACAGTAGTTTCAAGAAAATCCTCATTAATGTGCAAATTCATGCAGCACGACGCTCCAAAATGTAACCACATCATCTGCTCCACAGTGGAAGCCCGTGGTGTAAGGGTGAAGTCTCTATCATGCTTCTTGAGCACGTACGCTCACAAGAACATGAGCGCACAACACACACAGGATGACAGAGAGTCAGATGCACACCACGATGATGACATAATGTCTCATACACCGTGTACCTGGGTGGTCACACATAATGTAATTGGTGGTGTTTGAGATATCGCAGCCTGACTCCCCCTGAGCCATCAATCGATGTGGCTGCTCAGCCACAGATTAAATGATGTGACTGATGAGCGCAGTATGAAAAATGCAGGTCACCCATAGCGAAAGTAATGTGCCTCACCAGTGGGCCAGTGATGGTGTCCAAGCACACTAGTATGCAGGTATGCTGTAGATGTATGATGATGTAACAGGGTTTACACCTTTTCTTCAATCAAATTCACGCACTTTTCTAGCATTTCCAAGCTTTTCCGGCATCTATACATTATGTAGACACTCAAAATGTTTACTTCACTTCTTCTTCACATTAAATCAGATGCTGCTGTGCTAAAAACACCCAAAATTATTTTGAGAGAGAGTATTTACTCAGCAGAAGGGATAAATTAAAAAAGACTCAACAAAGTTCTGACCCAGCTAGTTACTATGAAAGTAATGCATTTACAATTTCAAGCAGTTTCAAGCACTTTACTCAAAATTCAAGCACTTTTCAAACCTTGAAAATGCCACATTGCTGGCACCCGTGCGACCCATGGTATGAGAGCATTTTCTCAAAGTTTTCATTGTCTTGTGGGCAAGCGAGCAGGATTGTCTCTTGGAATATAACAAGTGAATTACCAGTCAGTCAAACAGCAGGTCACTGGACCTTTGCCAACCCATGAAAATAAAACTGTAATTTGTGTTGACAAGTCACCAGAAAGCAATGAAACACTAAAGACAGAGGATGGCATTTGCAAATTTTCTGCAAGGTTAGCAGTTTATTCAGATTTTAGATTAGGCAACAGCAATACACATGTTGCCCATTTAGAAAATTAAAATAAAAACAAATCGAGCCCTGACTCGGGAAGATTCGACAGAACAAGACATCCTCAGAATTGGCATGAGAGAAGTCAGTGCCTCAGCTCAAACGATGCATGTGTAATCTGACAAATGACAGCTCCGTGTTAAAAAATTATGCAAAGCAAACTTGTAAATCAGTCTTAGTGACGGCGCTTTCTAAAAAGGATCAAGTCCCAACAGAACACACCTTCATTTCTCTCTTTATCTTAAACCGAATCCATCAACCCTCAATCTCTGTGCATGCCATTGTTCCCCCTTCCTACGTAGTTTGTGTCCACCCCGTGAGGCTAACTTGCTTTAGATATCCTCTATCTGAGTCCCCCCCGCCTTTCTGAGGTGTCACATATCCACCACTCGCTCTTGTTGCTAAAGGCCGAGGGGAGGAGGAATGATTTAGCTAGAAATAGCAGTGTCACATGAGGCTGTGCACTGACCAGTCAGCCAACTGCTCATCCTTACATGGATCCCAGCCCCATCGATACAATCATACACAGAAAGGCAGCTCCGTGGTCAATACAGTCATATGAACCGACTCCGATACTGGAAAGTCATTCACACATCTTAAAGGCCTGTCACACCCTTCACTCCCGACACCATAGAATTATCGAGAGCACACCTAAAGTTAATAGGCAGGCTCACACCTGTTCAAACATCAAAACTTCAACAAAAGAAGAGGAGATCCATTTCACGGGGGCAGAATCAATCTCATGATACCTCTCCTACTGTCAGGGAGAAAATGAAAACCATCACTTGTTTACGGCCTTAGCTTTACACAATTAACTGAAAAATAAATAAATAAGTAAATAAATAAATATATACACATGCTGAAATCATAAGATTACCTCTTGTCACCCTCTAAACTGCAAGAGGCTGCAATGTTTCCTTAAAGGGAAGTGTACCAGACTGACTCCTACACAAGGTATTCCGGCACTGTGCAGAATCACACTGACGTACAAATAAAGTTACATGCAGGAGGAAATCTGCAATTGTTTTCTACTGAACAAATACTCAACACTGTCTTCTCATTTCCACCAACGCCCTTCCGGCAAACAATCTAACATAGAAAAGGCTGTGTGTGCAATACAGTATAGTCAAGTTCATGCTGCAATCACAACATTTCTCCTGCCCTTTTTGAAAAAAGAAAAAAAATCAATATGATTTTTGTGTCAATACTGTGCAGCCCTCCTGGATGGATTTGCTGATCTCCTCCTGAATACAAATGGACTTGCTCTTTGGAAGTTTAGAGGTGATTTATAGTTTACAGGAGCATGGGTTTTCATCCAGCAGACACAAAGGCTAACCAAAACACATGTCATTTCCATGACCTGAGAGATAATTCCTACAAAACCCCATTCCCATGCTTCTCTCAGTCTTTCCCCTAGTGGTTTGCACTCAAACATTTTCCAAAACCCCCAAATGACCCAGGTCGCAGTGGCAAAATGACTCATTAACATCAAGAGGAAAACCCTCGCTGACCCTGGATGACTGTACTTGAGGGGAAAGAAAAAAGCATCTTTTCTACCTTCCATAAATAAAACCACAATGCCTTACAGATCAGCAGTAAGCCGGTCATTAGCATAGTTAACACCAGGCCAGCGCCACACAAGAGGCTCTCTGTGTGACAATGCAATGAGACCCTACCGCTTGCAGAAGGCCACCAGAAACACTACAAAACAGCTCTCATGATCCGACTAGAGTGGAAAAGCTGGGCCAAAAAACACACAAAAGGCCGAGAAAACAATGCTAATGACCAACTAGCAAAGCAGCCACTGGCTAAATAGCAAATATCAATTTAATAGTTTACAAGTTATTTGACATGTATCCTTTTTTTCCAGGAATGAACCCAGTGATTTTATCCTTCAGGAGAATATAGCTGAAAGGACAGACATTAGCTTGTATGTGTCACACTTCTCAAATTAAGTGAGGATCTCTCTTTAAAGTGACCAAAAAAGAAACACTAACAGGAAGCTTATGACTGCCAGCGCAGCTGAAAAATTGAGTCGATGTTCACTAGCAAAGGCTGATATTGGCCAAGAAGACTGACCAGAACTTTACTTACATAAACCTCAATGAATGAGGCTACATTCTGCAATAAATGTGCTGCTATTAGAGAAGAAATGCCTCAGTGTTAGGAAGGGTGGAAGAATTTCTTTTGATTCTGGGAACAAGAGTTCAAGCAGCACACAGCAGCAGTACCACAAAGACAGAGGAGCCTCAAGCAGTGGCAACATTTTATAAGTTGTTGTTTGCTACAAGATATGGCCTTACTGACACCAATTGCATACATATGGACAAACCACAAACATGCATGTGCATAACTGGGGCCTTGTTAATCAGATACTTCTGTGTTAAGGTAAATGAGACATGGTGAAATGCTGAGGCAGAGCTTAACCGGTGGTTGTAAAGTTGATGAGCTCTAATTCAGAGCTGAGATAATTGATTTTATTCTCTTTTTTTATTGTTCCCTGACCTTGCAGCAATGACAAAATTGCTCAAGTTAGACCACTTGAAGACTCAATGGACTGCGGTGACTGAAAACTTCCATTCTGCATTACATCCCACATGCTTGCAGCCTCTTTCTCCATCGTTGAGGTCAGCTCGCTGAGTGTGCGCTCATCTCAGCTTCCCTCGACCGCCCACCCACTTTCTTCTCGGTCTTCTTGTCCACTGTTTGTTTTGACTTGTGAATCACAAATGAGGAAGTGAACATTGTCACCTCCACGTGCTCAATAACACGCTTTGGACGGGCTTTCAGCACAAACATGGATTAAGGAATTGTGAAACATGCAGGCATGCACGCTAAACGCACGCACACACACACACACACACACACAGCATGAAGATTCCCACTCTGTCTGTGCTCCGTCATGTGATGTTGCCATGGCGAAGGAGGGCTCAGACATAACAGTGTGATTGTGCTCTGAGGGCGAGGTGGGACGATCAGAGAGACAGACTGTTCTCTGACTGTGGCACTGCCAGCCCCGGTGCCAACTGCCCTCCCTCCCACGGAGATGCAGACACACCCACTGGCAGACGGGCCAGCCTGCACGGGGCCCGACCGTCATGGAAACCAGCACAGACTCCAGTGCCTTTCCCATACATTACTGTTCTTTTTTTTCTTCTCCCTCCTGCAGATCGGCAAGATCAAGGTCATCTCTTTTTTTAAACGCATTAGAAATCGCATATTCACTTCTAAGCTATTCTAAATTCTGGATATCGCCTGTACCGGGCAGCTGACTGCCTTCCAGAAAATATATTTTTAACCATTTAGGTGGCACACTGTGGTGGAAAATAACCATCCTACCCTTATGCATCAGCTCATCCGCCATTTGATTCCCCTCTAAAGGCTACACTGCATTGCTCCGTGCTCTTCCCATGATCATGCTTTATTAAACTACTCATAAGACGGTGCTGGCTCTGGGCCAGATCATGATAAAAAATAATTATTCAACACACACAGAACATTCGAACATCAGAGTGAAAAAAAAAAAACAGCATGACAGTTATTCAGGCGGCTTTTGCGCCATTCTAACTGTGAAAATCCGCCTTTGCATTAAATTAGAAACCTGTGAAACTACCTGCTGTTTTTGAAATCAAGCGTCACCACACAAACACGAGTTCAAGTCCTTAATCTGTCACATCTTTTTCTATGGTTCTCCACTGTAATGTATTTAGAAGTCTTTGAGGGGAATGGTGTAACCTGCATGGAAGGGGGTGACAACCAGCCTGGTAACTGGAGAACATTCTTGTCCCGGAGCGTGAAGCCTCGAGTGAAAGCCGCATAGATCTGGATCTAGAGACCATCCCCATGACCCGGGGACGGCAGATACTACGGAGAAACTATAAACAAGCTGGGCACGTGTGCTTAAAAACACACGCAAACCTTAGAAAACAGGTCTGACTCTGCTCGCTCAGCATCTTGTTTGACATGAAAACATTACACAACGAGCACATCCTTCTTACACTGATACAAACAGCTCCTTCCACCCCTCCTCCTCCTCACACACACACACACACACACACACACACAGACAGCTCCAACACACAACTTCCACAACACATGCAGAGGCTGGCTGACTTCACTGACGAATAAATATGCACTGCTGTGTGTGTGTGTTAAGAAGCGTCTGGACTTATGGGTTACTATAAAAAAAGAAGAGACACCACTGACAGTATGTCCTAAGCCGTGCCTAGACCTCGTCGGCACTGAACTAGCAATTTAGTGTGAATCATTCCGCCTTGATTGTTTTTCAAAAGGATTACACTTGGGAAGGACGGGTCAAAGTACAGTAAAAATATGAATTGAATCTGCCCTCATCTAATCTTTCGATGCACCCACCTTAATTCCGCAAGACAGTGATAAAACAAATAAAATCAAGGCTCAATACAAAAGAGGGCAACATAATATTCTTTTAGTATCATTTTCCTCTCTGCAAAGTAGAGACCGCATCACTACAGTGTGTCCTGCTGGGATTCAACACAGATTTTTTTTATGAAGTGTTTCTTGGTTCCTCTGCAAATCAGACAGCTTCAAATGGGTTGTAAAGCAGGAGATAACAGGCTAAACCAGGCAGGTACATTAACTTTTAAATTTTATAAGTCCCAGATTGTTCATGTGAAAACCTGTGGAGCAAGTCCATCGAAATCTTCCAATACCTGTCAGCTGGCTATTTGTTATGAGTTCCCATGAATACTTCGGGTGTAAACACGTGTGAAGGAGAGTGAAGAGATGCCAATTAATTCCAGTATCATTTCATTATTGCTTAAGCTTGCATGATAGGTAAAGCCATGCAGAGTGCACATTTACACAGTGAGATTGTGGACCTCAGGCAATGTCCACACTAAGCCAGGTAAATTTGAAAACACATCTTTTTTTTTCTCCCCTCTGTTTTAACCTTCCACCCACACTAAGCCAGCGTTTTCTGTCAACGAAAATGGAGCCTTCAAATACGGTCTCCATGCTGTGTAAGTCTGAAAATGCCGGCCTGGCATTTGTGTGTGGATGGGGAAAACAGAGCTTTATGAAAATGATTATTTAAAAAGCGAATAACTTACAGAGATACATAGAGCTGGAGTGAAATGTCCATGCAGGTGTGGGTCTCTAAATCAGAGAAAGTAATTTATCTGGGCGGATGATTTATGTGCGTATTCAGATGACATCAGAGCTGATCTACACATCACAAGCAAGCATGCACAATATGGGACTTTGTACATTTGAGGGCGTTTCAATGTGGACAGTGGGCTTGAAACACTCAAAGTCACAGTCTCAGACACTGTGACAATGCTGTTGCGGTGTAGTGAGGATTGAAGAGCAAAACAGCATTTTAAGATTTACTTGGCATAGAGTAAACATGGCCTCAGGCTAGACACTTTCTGATATGTCACACTGCAGGCCACATACTGCTGAAGCGTATGAATATGCCATTCACACACTGATGCAATTATATAGGTATATGAACCATATAGGGAATGTTAGAGGAGAGCACAGCGACCTGATCCTTTGTTGCTTAACTCTGATCACGAGCCGGAGCTGCCTAACAGAAGCACACAGACTTACAGAGTGCATGTTACGTCCATGTGTGTCACATGAGCATAAAAGGTGAGCAAGAGAAGGAAGTTGTTAGTCTGCCTATCTTATCATAATATGCCTGTCCTATCTAGCTTATAGACTTTATGGCTAGACGAGATAAAGCAATCACCGGTGTTTTCAGGACTCCTAGTTTATGGGGCCTCACAATATAGAGGCACTTCAGTGAAATATTCTTGGCTAAATATGCATTACACTATGAGAAACACAGATACAAGTAGACCCCAGTGAGCTTCTTGTTTTCCACCCTTTATCATAAGTTGTAGATTAATCATTAACTCACATCTGGCTGCTTGAATGTTACTTCTGCTGCCTATGTAGGTCATTGGATAAGGTTTCTTTTGTATGAGGTTTATGTGATGTGAAAATACAGGATAATGAACATGAAGATTCAACCTGTCTTACTAGTAATAATTTACGGCTATTACAGTGACAGTGAGTGGAAGAGGTTCAATCTGGAAAAAAGGCTGCAAGCCCTTACTAGCAGGGGTGTATGTCACACTGATTGTCACTGTAGACACATCAGCAAGTGATCTGCCTTATCTATGGCACAAAATAACAAACTATAACCTAAAAAAACCAGACCGTCCTCGGTTAAACATCCCACTACAATACCAGGATACACTGACAATACAAGAAAAGCCTCAGCTCTTGACCGAGACCACAGAAGTGAACTGAGGCATGCACAGATGAGATGCGTGGAGGGATAGACCACATTTGGTGATGGGGTGGTAGTGACGGTGCTCACTGCGCATGCCCAGTTGTCGACCGCCTTGTCGTCAAATACACAGTCGGCTCGGTGCGCTTAAAGCTCAGCAGAGTATAAAATGGACTCGCATGACTACAGTCTAACGATTAGACGTCCGCTGAGGTCAATCCTATGGGCCAAGCAGTCGCCTTGGCTTAGGTTTTAGGCTGCGGGCTGGTTATTCAGACAAGTGGACGGGCCACAAGACAATGCATTACTATTGCTACTATTGTAATAGTGTCGGAAGTAGACTTACGCACGTGTAGCAGCGCCATTCACTGTGACTGCATGTAGTGGTAACATAACAGGCACACTTCTCCAAATGTGGCGAAATGTAGCCATTTAGAGTCATGTCGCCTGTCAAACACACACGGGTTCGGGTCAGAGGGTGCGTGGCCATGCGCCACAGCCTATGCCGATTAATTCAAGCCTGTCTTATTGAGCTTTACTTTACGCGACTGTAACACTCACCAGGCCCGCTGCTTCAGAGTGCAAACGACGGTAACCATAAAGAAATCCTCCTAGAAAGTGAGCACCCGACGAGATAGCCCGTCGAGGAAAAGAGTGAAGCGTTTTACTGGAGGAAAATGTACTTACCAACGAAATAGGACACCAGCTTTAGAAAAATGTGCCGTTCACTCTCGCCCCACGCCTCTATCTTTCCCTTTTTTTCCCTCCCCAGAATCCTTTTCCGTGGGTTTTTCCGTGGGCTGCGTCGAAAATGTCACAGATTCCAGCAGTGTCCGTCCCCCGGAAAGGTTGCCCTCGACTACACCGACTCATACAAACATGTTGCCGTGAATGTCGCCTGCTTTCATGCGGCTGTGCGGGGACTGAGCGTCGTCTCGCTGCTCACGGTGACAGCTTTGAGATGAAGGAGGGGGAATAATGTGAGGGAGAGAGAGAGAGGGACGAGTTGTGGTCAGTCAGTGTTGTTGGCATGGTGACACCATATTTAGGAGGGGGGGGGGGGGCGGGGGGGTTTGGCTTGGACCTCTGTGGACATACTTTTAATAATAGTCATAAAATATTTTTAAAGGCCAAAAATCCGTTTAGTAGTCGAAATGTCCATTTTTTTTTTTTAAATTGTATTAACCCTCTAATCTCTGTGTAACTGATTTTATAATAAATATTACTACTACTACTATTTCACCTATAGGCTACTATTAGTATAGGATATTTCCATTGCTCATAAAAAATGTTGGATATACTCGGAGAAAGGTTGTCATCATTACCCAAGACGCAAATAAATGTGAAAAGCTATCTATTTATTTATTTATTTATTTACAGCAGGAATGGGGATGACACAGCCATCCCCCAAAACATACTGTACCTCATATATCTCAAAAAGGGGGTGGAGAAAACTTTTAGCAACACATTGTCCTGTTCCTTCATATGTGCTCACATTGTGTGCTTCTCAGTTTGGTTTCCCTCTTTACATTCTGCATGGTTAAAACAGGGAGGAGCGCTTGCCAAATGGAATAACTCTTTTGTAAATCATCCTTGAGTGGAAATTTAAATCATCTGACTGTGTTTCCTCCGCCTCGGCTTTATTACGACGCCGTGGTAAAAGGAAAAAAAATGAATTGCAGATGGAGGTTATGATCATTGGATCGATGATGTTTAATCCGTCTAAATATTGCCCACTATTATGGCTATGGCCACGTGCGTAAGGCATAAACGTGTTACGTAACCTGCCCAGCCAGTCAACAACAGTGGGAGGGGGGTGGAGGCAGAGCAAGGGGGGCTAATCAGGGATGTAGTGGAGGGCAAGCCAACCTAAACTCTGTTAAAGCACATTCTTGTTGGTGAAACAGGGAGTTTGCCCACCATTTAGAGATAATAGAGATCTTTCTGATCAACATATAAAATATATATAATGGTAAGTACCACACATGCTGTATGTAACATTACAATAAACCATCTCAAGGAAATGAAACCTATGTCAACACCATTATGAAAAGACTGGTCACTGTGTTTATTGTTTGTTGCCTTGTGGTGATCACTGGCAAGAGTTCATAGTACAGTATACCCAGATTTTTATTTGGTGTGTATGTGTTGTAAAAAAAAATTCTCTCTATGAATTGGATTTCATGCTCCAACGTGCTGAGACATGACAATGTGCCCTATGCAGCTAATGAAAGGGTGGAACAACTGACTTTCTTGAGCTGGACCCACCTCGTTATTCCAAATTGGACTTAAAATGGAGCTGCGGCCTACAAGTTTCTCACCCGCCAGGCCGCAGCTCTGACATGTTATTAGTTAACACCAAACAGTAGTAGGCTTATTAGTCAGCTATCCCTATGTACAAACTAAACCCTAACTACACATCCAGCTGGGCTTTTCCTGTGATCATAATCCTGTGAAATCTCATAATGGTCTGAGAACAGATTTACAATTGTGATAGGCCTACAACTCTTTAAGACACGTCCCAGAAGGGATAATTGTCGAAGAAAATAGCAATCCGAAGGCACAGTACAGTACATTTGCTTCAGTGAAGTGGGGAGACACTCTTTAAAAGGTTAATAAAACTATTAGGCGTTGGTTTTGGTTATTATTTCACAGCAGTGCCGCCCTACCAGTCATTAAGGTTCGCCATGTTGTGCCTCAAAGGTACTGTCTGCTCCCTAACAGCCACATAGCAAATATCACAGCTTCCTCAGAGTTACAGGAAATTGATCCTCTTTGTTCTCGCTAACCCTGACTCAGCCATACCATGTTAAGTTCCAGCGTGTATTGAGCACTCGTTTGCACCACTGACTATGTCGCACACCGTGTTATGTTTTTCATTGGATTAGCAAGTTTGTTTTGTGACATACCGTACTCAGTGACATAATCACTCTGTTTTTTCACCATACTGCACTTAATTGGAATACATCATTACCAACATCATTGTGTTTTCATAAGACGAGATGGAAAGTTTTTGGAGTTACGCAAGCCATGGATGGGCAAACAGACCACATGCGTGTACGCTTTGGTTTATTGAGGTAAACTACACAGCTAAGCTCTTGTACCACAAAGACAATGCCAGCGTTCTCTTATGGTCTCGTGTCCAGGCAAGCCTTGCAGGGCGTGGTGTTTTTCATGGCTCCTGAATGCACTCCCATCACTCAAGCTGAATGCATGAAAGACACTACCCTCAAAGCAGGGCCATGTCCATGTGCAAGGTGCTTGGTACACTTCATAGCAATGCTGTAACTGCATAGCACAGGGAGGGTGCACTCATCTATGCTTATTCAGTCTTTCTGTCAGGTTAATGATTGTGGTGCACAGACTGTGACACACACTATAGCTATGGATGTTTGTTAGCCAGCCAGCTGTGGTCAGGCTCAGTGGTTTTCAAACTTTTTTTCAATAATGTACCAGCCAGTGTAAAAAAAAAAAAAAAAAAAAAAAAGCCTATATACAGAGGTACAATATAGCACTGTTAGTGTGTGAAACAACAACCTGACACTGACAGCATATTTTTGTTGGCTTTGGTTGGCCTCTTTTTCCACTTCTTTCTCCCTTTTTCAGTTGTATTGCTGCTATGTTTCAACCACAAATCCATCTTGATTGTTGTATTGGCTTCCCAGTCATAGTGAACAAATGTCCTTGCAGACACATTTGACACCCACAGGAAACCCAGTGGGATACTGAATGTAAAATGTGATTAATCAAACTTACGAGTTTGTTGGCTTGTGTGAAAACCATTGTGGTAACTGATTTAGCTATTTGGTCAATGCACAAACTTACAGACAAGCCATTATTGGTAAACAAGCTTTTTACAGCTGGATAGCTATAAGACCAAATATGCAAATCATACAAAGTGAAGTGTCTCTGTGCAGACTGACAAGCGAGGCAAGCATCACATAGATACAGAGGTGCCACGGACTGCAGCCGTAAAGGACATTTTCAATCAGCCAATATTACGGCCAGATAAATCTTCATATTGAGACTTGATTGTTTGACACAATGTCAATAATTATTTTACAACACTGCCGGTCATCAAGGATTCTCACTTCATTCAAAAGTCCAGTCAGTCTTCCAATATCGAGGAATTGCAATGACAAGATAGTGCTAACTTAGAAGCCCCAGTGATGTTAGCCAATAATGAGCAGCAAATTATTGTTTCAGTTTCAGTAACGATATTACAGGTAATCAAAACATGCCGAAGGCTAAATTACTGTATTGTCCTGCCAGCCTTGACATGGACAACACAAAGCGGAAGAAAGGTTTCTGTTCTTTAGCTGGAGGTATGGACACGACTTTGATTTTGTCAGTGAATAAAATGAGAAGAAAATTAGACATCGACCTCAGTCTCGTTATTCACCCAAATAAGCAGTCCATCCAATAAACCAATTTTGGGAATATAATATAACAGAAAATTAATAAAATGAGTTCAGCATAAAAGGTGTGGAAAACACAGTGTTCTACTGCTGTGTAACAATGACTGAGTATATTAATGAGCAAGTAGCTTCTTAAGGTGTTATGTAAGTATTATAAACCAGACCCCATTATTCCCCATAATGTATATTCAATGTGCAGTTTCTCTTCCCTTTTATTTATTTTAATGGATTATTTTTGTTGTTATTTTTAAACCTTTTTTATAGGCTACTGTGAAGACATCTTTTTTTTTTTTTTTTTTTGCTGGTATTTTCTCTATGAACTCTAATTTTAACGGATACACATTATATGTTTTTTCTATAACACCTTGCATCAGTGTGTTTTACTCCTTTGGGTATCCACAATTTGCAACAGTGAATAAATACATGGGCAGCAACAAAACATTTTGTGTTTAAGATCAAACATTTTAGATCAAGGTAATAAAAAACTCATAAATAAAGAGGTAGATGGATAAATCATTGTCAGGCAGGGAATTTGGAAGTATGCAGCAGGCTATTTCAAATATTTATTGTTTGATAACAATCAGGAAATACACCAGTGTCCATCAGATTCGGTGGGCGGTGGACTGGTAGATGTGTTTCTGAGGAGGCTGTAGAGAAAAACAAGCTCATAAAAAAGGACAATGTTACAGTTAAAAAAGCATAACAACAGTATAGTGCAACCTGAAGCTCAGATTTCCATGCCAAAGTGTGTAAATATAGTGTGCAGCCTGATTTGCATGAGAGAAAAAATGTGCTGCTGCAAAAACTATAATTACTGCTGAATGTGTGCAGTTCACATCATAGATGTCCAACCCGTAACTGCAGTGTGGTGCCACCTATTGAAGGCCTTTTGCACTAACACCGGCTTTTTCTACTGAGTGATTTACAGCAGTGGTTCTCAACCTGGGGTCCGGGGACTGCCAGGGGTCCTTGAGGGTGTTCCAGGGGGTCCCCAGAAAAAAATGGAGTATTTTAATTTTAATATTATTTCATTGGCTAGAAGTTAGCCCAATGAACGAATGTATAAGAATGACTATTCAGTTCATAGGTTTCACACTCCTCACTGTTATTCTGCCAATCTATGGTACAGACAGTTATTGGATAACAAAATCTTATCAGATGGGGATCCCTGAGAGTGCATCTTAATAAATACAGGTCTGCGGCCTGATGTGTATCAAGTTGGGGTTGACAACCACTGATTTACAGTATTTTGCTGATCTGAGCTGGTAACTGACTGCCAGTTCTGTATGTGACCACTAAAAAGGAGTTTTAATGTGTTTTCAGATGGTGAGAGACCAACCAATATTTGTAATTTAATTTTTTTAACATTTATTTAGACATATAAACAAGAGCCAAGCAGTCCACTGGCATATTTGGGGTTTAAATGAAGGCACTCTCAAATAGTCTCAGCGGCACACTGACTATTTTGAGTTTGCATGAGCTAAGAAATGTCACTAACAAAGAAATAAGCACAATGCAAAAGAGTGAAATCTTACCAGCTTAGTTACGGTTCTTATGAAGCAGATTCATCAGCCTGTAAGCTGAACAAAATGTCAAAAACAAATTGTCCAGTCAAAATTTGGGGAAAATTCATGTTTAACAGCAGTAAGAGAAATCATAACAACAATAATGTTTGTGAATGATGGTAAAAGGCTGGGCGACATATCAATATCTCAATATTGTGTTTTGAGACTAGATATGGTTTGATATTTTGAATATCGTAGTATCATGATTTGGCATAAATGATGTCTTTTCCTGGTTTTAAAGGCTGCATTATAGGAAAAGGAAGCAGCGATTTTCTGAACTCATTAGAGCATTGTAGATGTTATTATTTGCCTCTACCTGCTTATCATCATACATTACAAAGAACTGTTGATCAAAAATATTTTGTGTATAACTATCCTATAAAAGCACCCATAGTCAACCCAACAAAATCATCAAATATCAATATTGAGGCATCCAGTCAAACATATACTGATATTTGATTTTGTCCATATCGCCCAGCCCTATGATGATGATGATGATGATACGTGATGGCTGAAGCTGACCTGTGCAACTTCACGGCAGCGCCTGTAGCTCTCGATCTCGTGTTTGTTAAAGAGTACCCCCAACCGGTCATCTGTGATGTTGATGTTACGTCTAATCACAGCATGGAGTAGCCTGGAGGTACACACATAAGCATACATTTACACACAGCAGCTTTAGGAGTCATAACAACAAAAATATGTTTACCATTTCAGCATCCATTAATATCTGCTCTGCTGAATATGTATTAAATATTTGACTAAACTTGACTACTGTAGCTCCCTCCTCTCTGGCATAGACCAAAAGTTACTCTGTCTCGCCTCCAACTAGTTCAGAATGCAGCAGCTTGGCTTCTTTCTGGCTTTCCCTGTCCAATTTAGAATTGATTTTAAGATTTTACTGATCTTCTTTAAAGCACGTCTGGGCCTGGCTCCAAGTTATGTAACAGGAATGCTGACCCTCGATGAGCTAGTTTGCGGCCTCAGATACTCAGGTAGGGCCCTTCTGGCCGTTCCAAAGTCGAGGCTTAAATCTAAAAGCAACCAAGCTTTTGCCATCAGGGCCCCTCGGCTTTGGGACGACTTGCCGGAGGAGATAAGACTCGCAGTATCGGCAACTTCTTTTCAATTCTGTCTTCTTATTTTATTGACATAGTTATTATTGCTTTTATTCTTGTAGTTTTAGTTATTGATTTATATATTTAAAAAAAAAAAAATGTATATACACTATATTGCCAAAAGTATTCGCTCGGCTGCCTTCACACACATATGAACATGAGTGACATCCCATTCTTAAACCATAGGATTTAATATGATGTGGGCCCATCCTTTGCAGCTATAACAGCTTCAACTCTTCTAGGAAGGCTGTCCACAAGGTTTAGGAGTGTGTTTATGGGAATTTTTGACCATTCTTCCAGAAGTGCATTTGTGAGGTCAAACACTGATGTTGGACAAGAAGGCCTGGCTCGCAGTCTTCGCTCTAATTCATCCCAAAGGTGTTCTCTCGGGTTGAGGTCAGGACTCTGTGCAGGCCAGTCAAGTTCTTCCACACCAAACTCGCTTATCCATGTCTTTATGGACCTTGCTTTGTGCACTGGTGCGCAGTCGTGTTGGAACAGGAAGGGCCATCTCCAAACTGTTCCCACAAAGTTGGGAGCATGAAATTGTCCAAAATGTCTTTGTATGCTGAAGCATTAAGAGTTCCTTTCACTGGAACTAAGGGGCCGAGCCCAACGTCCGAAAAACAAGCCCACACCATAATCCCCCCTCCACCAAACTTTACACTTGGCACAATGCAGTCAGACAAGTACCGTTCTCTTGGCAACCACCAAACCCAGACTCGTCCATCAGATTGCCAGACGGAGAAGCGTGACTCGTCACTGCAGAGAACACGTGTCCACTGCTCTAGAGTCCAGTGGCGGTGTGCTTTACACCGCTGCATCCGATGCTTTGCATTGTGCTTGGTGATGCAAGGCTTGGATGCAGCTGCTTGGCCATGGAAACCCATTCCATGAAGCTCTCTACGCACTGCTCTTGAGCTAATCTGAAGATCACATGAAGTTTAAAGGTCTCAAGCTATTGACTCTGCAGAAAGTTGGCGTCCTCTGCGCACTATGCGTCTCAGCATCCGCTGACCCCGCTCTGTGATTTTATGTGGCCTACCACTCCGTGGCTGAGTTGCTGTCGTTCCCAATCGCTTCTACTTTGTTATAGTACCACTAACAGTTGATTGTGGAATATTTAGTAGCGAGGAAGTTTCACAACTGGACTTACTGCACAGGTGGCATCCTATTACATTACTATTACAGCACCATGCTGGAATTCACTGAGCTCCTGAGAGCGACCCATTCTTTCACAAATGTTTGTAGAAGTAGTCTGCATGCCTAGGTGCTTGATTTTATACACCTGTGGTCATGGAAGTGATTGGAACACCTGAATTCAATGATTTGGATAGATGAGCGAATACTTTTGGCAATATAGTGTATGTATGTATATGTGTATATATATATATATATATATATATAGATAGATAGATAGATAGATAGATAGATAGATAGATAGATAGATAGATATACAGTACAGGCCAAAAGTTTGGACACACCTTCTCATTCAATGCATTTTCTTTATTTTCATGACTATTTACATTGTAAATTCTCACTGAAGGAATCAAAACTATGAATGAACATATGTGGAGTTATGTACTTAACAAAAAAGGTGAAATAACTAAAAACATGTTTTATATTCTAGTTTCTTCAAAATAGCCACCCTTTGCTCTGATTACTGCTTTGCACACTCTTGGCATTCTCTCAATGAGCTTCAAGAGGTAGTCACCTGAAATGGTTTTCACTTCACAGGTGTGCCTTATCAGGGTTAATTAGTGGAATTTCTTGCTTTATCAATGGGGTTGGGACCATCAGTTGTGTTGTGCAGAAGTCAGGTTACTACACAGCCGACAGCCCTATTGGACAACTGTTAAAATTCATATTATGGCAAGAACCAATCAGCTAACTAAAGAAAAACGAGTGGCCATCATTACTTTAAGAAATGAAGGTCAGTCACTCCAGAAAATTGCAAAAACTTTAAATATGTCCCCAAGTGGAGTCGCAAAAACCATCAAGTGCTACAACGAAACTGGCACACATGAGGACCGACCCAGGAAAGGAAGACCGAGAGTCATCTCTGCTTCTGAGGACAAGTTCATCCGAGTCACCAGCCTCAGAAATAGCAAGTTAACAGCAGCTCAGATCAGAGAGCAGATAAATGCCACACAGAGGTCTAGCAGCAGACCCATCTCTAGAACAACTGTTAAGAGGAGACTGCGCGAATCAGGCCTTCATGGTCAAATAGCTGCTAGGAAACCACTGCTAAGGAGAGGCAACAAGCAGAAGAGATTTGTTTGGGCCAAGAAACACAAGGAATGGACATTAGACCAGTGGAAATCTGTGCTTTGGTCTGATGAGTCCAAATTTGAGATCTTTGGTTCCAACCGCCTTGTCTTTGTGAGACGCAGAAAAGGTGAACGGATGGATTCCACATGCCTGGTTCCCACTGTGAAGCATGGAGGAGGAGGTGTGATGGTGTGGGAGTGTTTTGCTGGTGACACTGTTGGGGATTTATTCAAAATTGAAGGCACACTGAACCAGCATGGCTACCACAGCAAGAAGGAGAGTGATGGAGTGCTGCGGCAGATGACCAGGCCTCCATGGTCACCTGACCTAAACCCAATCGAGATGGTTTGGGGTGAGCTGGACCGCAGAGTGAAGGCAAAGGGGCCAACAAGTGCTAAACACCTCTGGGAACTCCTTCAAGACTGTTGGAAAACCATTTCAGGTGACCTCTTGAAGCTCATCGAGAGAATGCCAAGAGTGTGCAAAGCAGTAATCAGAGCAAAGGGTGGCTATTTTGAAGAAACTAGAATATAAAACATGTTTTCAGTTATTTCACCTTTTTTTGTTAAGTACATAACTCCACATATGTTCATTCATAGTTTTGATTCCTTCAGTTAGAATCTACAATGTAAATAGTCATGAAAATAAAGAAAACAAATTTTTTTTTTTTTGCGAATAATTTAAGATTATTACTGTTATGCACAAATTTTTTCCCTTAACTTGTTTTCAGTTTACGTATATAAAACTGTGACATTGTTTTTCTTAATAAATATCATAGTTTCCTTGTAAAAAGGGTGGGCAAAATAAGCTTTGGCTTCAGCCTATACCTTTTCGGTACCACTATTAGTGGACTAGACTGTAAACTATGTATTTTCTTCTTTTTTTTTTTTTTTTAAATGGACCGAAATAAAATAAACAAATAAAAAAAAAAATAAAAAAATAAAGATTTACATCGGCTATTTTAAACATCTCTTTTATTATTTTAGATCCGTCTGCTTTCTCTCTACTGTATTTGGCATCTTTTGCTTTCCTGTTTTAACCCTATCTTAGGTTTACCTTAATTTTATATTTCTCCTATTTGGCCTCTCTGTACAGCTTTCTGATGTTATTTTATTTTCTGGTTATTCTGCTTTTGTTGTCAAAAAGCTATATACATAAAGTGCATTCTTCTTCTTCTTCAAAACTAAAAACAGAGGCAAAAAAAAAAAAAAAAACTATTAATTTCCACAAATTAAGTTTCTAGAAGTTCTAGAAATCAATTTACAACTAATACAGCGTAAGATCCATTCACCTTCTCCTAAAAGGAAACGGGTCTTCTTCCCTGGGGCAAATTTTAGCCCACGGGAGTTCAGGATCTATCTTGAAGGTAGTGTCGGGCTTCATGTCCAAGATGCAGAGAAGGCGTGTTGAATAGCTTTGGTTGCAGCAGTTGGCGATTTGTGAGTTAATGCTGGCAGGGTCATATTCGTGAGACATTACATCAATTAAGTCAGTCAGCTGTGGAAGGACACATGGAGAGATGGTGACTTGCTTGTAATGGGATGGTAGGTGAGAGTTTGTCTGTGTTTCTGTGGACTCTGTTGAGTAATATGTTCATAATATGTCAGATGTGTGCATGTATGTGTGTCTTTCCCACCTTGTCCTCGCATGCCAGGAGTTCTTGGTCAGTGACATTGTTTACGCATTCGTCATAGACTTCAACCACTGCCACAGATAACCTCTGGATGTCGTTTAAGGAGGCCTGAGGCATGGCCTGGGTGTATTCAGTGATCAATCTACAGAGAGAGAGCCACAGAGGAGCATCCAGGGTTTCAGATCCAGCAGATTTCACACCAAGAAAACTGTTTTCACACCCATTAAATATTTTCACACTAAAAATAAGCAATCCTGCAGGCAATTTGACAATGCAACTTGACAAGTCTTCGATACTAGTTGCATGACGTCTTACCCAATCTCAAAATTCTGGTTATCCATCTGTCTCTTTGCAGCTGCATTAGTCCTGTAAAGGAAAAGGTCTTTGACAATGGCCTCCTCAAGATTATTCCTGGCCATCTGATAGGTGACAAACAGTGTGACATTATTAGACATGGATTAAAATTTCAACTTTGGTGTCTGAATTTACAGTTGAGTAACACTTTGCCACCAAGTAGGTATGCGCATTTTTAAAGGAAGCTACAAAGAGGTTTGCAAGAACCAGAATTAAAACCACTGATTAACTGAGGTAATGTCATTTACTTAAAGTCTTTGTTTCAGCCAGCCAACTCACAATAGATGGAGTTAGCTCTTTGGGGACCATTCCACTGATTCCTTTGAAGTACAATCAATCAAGTCTTATAAAAATATTGAGTTTTTCCTTCAAATAATAACTGGAGCCTGTGTTAGGAAATTACGCACTGCAGTCTTGACACAGTCGGCACGGTCCTCGCGGGGACAGCACTCTCTGAGGGCCTGCTCTGCTGGTTCAGCATAACGAAAGATGACCACCCGGGATGCTTCAGGGTGACGACGGGACACTTCATACAGCAGCCTGCCATTCACAGCAGTTAACACACAGTGAGCTAACCAGGAGACAGGATGCACATTAAAGGGGTGCAAGGACATGCATGTGTGCTGGGGCACTGGGGTGTTGTAAGAATGGGTGAATACAAGTACATATGTATTCTTGCATACTTTTCCATGGCTTGCTCAGGAGACTTGAGGAAGCTGTCACATACAGTTTGGATATCATCAGTCAGGTTATACGTTTCTGATAGGCCATTAGGCTTGGGG
This sequence comes from Myripristis murdjan, assembly GCF_902150065.1. Classification (NCBI taxonomy): domain Eukaryota; kingdom Metazoa; phylum Chordata; class Actinopteri; order Holocentriformes; family Holocentridae; genus Myripristis; species Myripristis murdjan. Next base: position 26,411,064 of record NC_043988.1, read on the forward strand.
TCAGGCTTCAAGCTGGCGATGCAGTGACCACGACTGAAGATATCTGCATTGCAGCACGCTGCAAGTCCGGTCATTTGGAAAGCACTGTCAGCGGTGCATGCCTCATCAAAAGCTTGCTTCTGTTTAGGTGATAAGAGGACAAGTGCACACTTAAGAGTAATCCATGCTCCATTTTGTGTTCATGGTGCTCACGGCACTAACGGCACGGCAAATGGCTGGTCATTCATGGTTCTTGTGGTTAAAATGGCATGAACAAATGGAGTGTTCATACCATTTTGTGTCCTCCATTTGCTTATCAAAGAAGTGACATATCTGAAAATTCCCGTCCCTTCCTGGTTGTAACTTCAACCAGTCATCATTTGTTTATCCAATATGGCCTCCACAGCATTGTACCATGTCACTGCAAAATTTGCAAGCTGCACAGCACAATTAAGGAGCTCTATTTTGGCCAACATTCAGCGCCGTTCACCCTGTAATTACATTGTTTGTGTCATTTGCACTGTGGACACCATAGTGAGCATAAATCAGCCTTCATCCATCCTAACATAACATATCATTTAAGGTGGTACTGAGTCTTATTTTTTTTTTTTTTTAAATAAGTGGAAAAAAACAAAACAAAAACTCAGTCAATCGGGGTGATCCGTGTAGCTAAGAATCTATTTTCCAATTCATGAACAGATTTACCTATCATGAACACACAGAAACACACACACACACACACCCCTACTGTACAGACAGTGGGTTTATGGTGTCTCACCCTCAGCCTCAGGCATGTAACCATGTCTCCTTGACAGCAGGGGGCATAAGACTCTACGATCTTCTCACTCATGGCCTGTATGGCATCCACTGGCACTTGAGGAAACTTCTGGCTGTATTCCACCACCTTCCTAGGAAATGAACACATATATGAATGTGCAGTGAAAGAAGATCTCATTTACTTAGGAAATATGAAGGGTTATTCCTGGATTAGTTTTGCGCTGCCATTCTAGCAAGAGACTTCACCATTTAAATGCAGTGGAAAAAAGGTTGATGCACATGACAGAGGGATTACAGTAACAGTCTCTCATCAGTAAACAGTTCTTTTAGAAGCACAGATGTGATTGGGCAAAATGACAACTTCATGTACTTGAAGAAACGTGGAATGTCCTCTGCATTTACATAAACACCCGCTGCCCACAAGTGTGAGGAAATTATAATGATGCTCAAGGGCAAGAACCATATACACAAAAGAGATGGAGCTGCTAAAATATGTGCAAATAAAAGAAGGATATTACTTGTGTGCTAAACAGACTTAAATTCAACAAAAAAATGTTTTTACAAAAGCGCAAGGAAAAAGGCTTGGAAATAGAATGCAGATACACAAATGCACCTCCTTCTTTTATTTACACATTTACACATTCTCAGCGGCTCCATCTCTTGCCTTGTGCACACATAAGCTTATGTCTTACTTGGATTTAGCAAAGGGTTTTCCATATTTCTGCTGGACGAGGCAGGTGGCTGTCAGTTCTCTCATCTGGCTCCTTAAAGCGACACCAAGAGCAAAACCTTCCTGCAAATCGTGAAAAAACTGTGAATAAATGATTTCAGAATTGATCAGGGAGGAGCATGCCTGCATATGTCTAATTACGTCTAGTGTGTGTGTGTGTGTGTGTGTGTGCTTGAGTATCTAGGGGCATGTTTATGGAGGGTGAACACACCTTGGTGCTCAAGCAGCTCATTAGATCACCCTCTCCACAGCAGGACTCCATCGTTTGGCTGTATTTTTTAGCAAACCTCAATATCAGTGGGGGAGGCATCCTGTCATTTCTCTTGGATAAAAAGAAAATGAACCTGAAGGAAAAACAAAACACACACACACACACACACACACACACACACACACTCATCATTAGTCATCATGTCAATGTGACAACTTTACTACTCTAGTCAAAGGCACAGGTTTTAATTTGTAATACTTTACTTGCCCAAATGTTCAAATGACCATTTTACAGGGTTGAAAAATCCATTCTGGCCCAGAAGCAACTTCCAGGTGGCCCAGCGAGCTTGAATAAAATAGGCTATTTCAAATTGTATTATTATTATTATTATTATTATTATTATTATTATCATTATCATTATTATTGTTCATAGCATTGTTATTGTGTAGTCTAAATAGTTACAGCACTGCGAGTGTGGTCTAAAATCTGTAAACGGCCAGGAAGCAAAACCAGCGAGAGAGACATTTTCCATCAAGCAGGATATCTTTCACAAATCAACTTTTTCCTCATGTGACGCCATCCCGACCACGCCTAGTAGCTTTTCAAAACAACTGGCTATTGAGAGTCACAAGTAGGCCAAGTGCTCGACTGAAAATATGTCTCTGTCCACCCTGAAACGCAAAACTGAGTGTGTAACTGGTTTGTGACTTGTTATGATTCTATCCATTCATGGCTTTTTTATTATTTAGCAGTTTTTGATGTGGCTGGTCAGATATGTGACCAAAATTTTTATGACTATTTTTTATGACATTCAAAAGCTTTAAATAGGCTGTTGGCCCAACTGAATTTAAAATTGAATAGTATGGTGTTGCCAGGCGAACACACATACATTTCAAGCTCTTGAAGGCCTGTTTGGGAAAATGTTATCATAGAGAATTAACCAAAACCACAGTGGACTAAAAACCGTCTTTTGTAGTTCAGCTCAGAGACGTGTGCTGTGTGTAGCCATGCTGTTAGCCCAGCACTGCTGCTGCCTCTCTTTCACCCTCATCCCATTTGCTCTCAACAGCAGAGCATTATGACTTGTTGTAGACTTTACTGTATATAGCAGAAAACACGTTTGCTCTCTTCCTGATGGCCACATGTTGCTTGTTAAACATTTGTAACCTTATGTGTTATCTTACCTTAAATCGTGGTGTAAAAATATTGCCTCTAACCATGATACATGAAACCCTAAAAGTTTAAAACTCAGATTTCCTTGTTGCCCATACACATGCAGATAATGAGATGGGGTTGACACACCATAAAATTGCATATTGCGCCTGTAAGTTTATCAGGTGAAATTAAACATGACCCGTGGGATGCTGTTTGCTTTTTCCATCCTCTGACATTAAAGTTGAAGCGTGACTCCCTTCTTGCCTTTGACATTTACCACTCACTTCAACCTTCAAGAAGCGAGATGATTTTTGACGCTGTAACATCCTGCCTGCCCTCTATATTTCCATCACTAATGACAAGACCGCTGTGACTCGCGGCCAGACTGCCCAACATTTTTAATATTTCGACTTTAGACGGCCGAATGTAATGTAAGGCTCACATTGCATCATGCAGGTCTGCACTCTACAGCATCCGACATCAATCAGAGTCTCTCTCTTGTCCAAGGTGTAGTCATCTCCCTCCTGGAATACAGCGGCTCCACGCCAACCTGTGCTCTGCTTTCTGCCACTACCAGCTGCCAGCCTCTCTTTCATTACACTTCAGACCTGGTCAGCACTTGACTTGCTCTCAGCTCTTCTTCCTCCTGGTTCTTTGGTGATGAATGACCTTGCCACTCCAATCAGAAAAGGCGCACCCCATCTAATGCTACAGGCTGAAAGCTTATCTCTTCGAAAAGTGTCTCATATTTGTCCCATCCAACTGAATGATATCCCTGAATGATGCTCTGTTAAAAAATCCTTTGCAAGAGCTTTGACATTTGTAGTCCTTATTTATGGCTGCTTATAGAATTGCTGTGGTTATGTGTGCTACAGTTGCGTGATAAAAATGCATATTTAAGGTGTGTGTGTTTCTGTGTGCATGCATGTCAGTGACCTCTTATGAAAATCGTCTCTGTCCTTCTGGAAGTCGCGGCACACCTCCTCAGCTGGCACCTCATGGTCCGCTAGCGGGACGGAGGGAATGTTGTACTTCTGGTGACTGACGAGGACATCATAGTTAACTGAAACTAAACTAAAAACTAAAACTGGATGTGAAAAAAACATTTTAGTTGACTGAAATAAAAATAAAAACTAGTCTTCAGAAAAAAGTGAAAGTTAACAGAAAACGTCTTTAGTTTTAGTCTTTGTCATTTTGCCCTCACAAACTGTTGTATTTGTATTGTAATATCTATTCTGCACAAACACCCCCCATATTATAATAATAATAATAAAAAAAAACTAAGACTAATACTGAAATTACTGAAAATACTGAAACGAGCAAACATACTCTGGAAACTAACTGAAACCAAATTAAAAAAAAAAACTAAATAAAAGTAAAAACTAATGAAAAATACAGAACTATAATAACTCTGGTACCTGAAGCATGTTCTGTTCTCAGTGTTCTCACAGCAGGGTTTCAAGCTGTTCCTCTCCACGAGCGACTCAGAGGCGCACACAGTACTCCACAGCCATTCAACCTGCAAGAAAACACACGCCAAGAAAAGACAGATTCAGGTGAGAGAATATGCCGAGGTGGCCCACGTGCAGAAGGGATCATTTCCGCATATATTCACAAAATAAACTGTAGTCTTTCATGACCTCTTAGTGCATTAATCTGCTCTCATGCAAACTGTTGAACACAGTTTGATCATGGGGAAGCTGTTGATGTGCAACTCCACTTTGAGAAAGGGCTAAATTGGGTAGGAAAGGTCTAGTTCTTTTTACTCAAGGTTCCTGTCACATCCATAGCAACCAGCACAATCACAGTCATGTGGTTCAGTCACTACTCAGTGACTGAACCACGTGCGTTGAGGCCTCTTCACCTTGATGCACCATCAGGTGGTTCATTCAAGTTTTGGTAGAATAAACCTCCACCTTACAAATACACAAATAATTTGTGCACAGTATTACAGCAGGTTGCAAGTTCTTTACAATGAGGTGAAAAAAGAGTATAAAACGGGATTAAAAACAAGAGCATACATAAAATCAAGCAATCTGAAAAACAAAGAGCAGAGGCAATAAAACAAATGTCAGTAAGATACATAAAAGATGGAGATAAAACAAATTTAGAAACAAAGGGAGACATAAAAACTAAGACAAAGGAGGACTTAAAAACAATAAAATATGTAAAAGAACAGAGTAAAAGAATAAAACAAAGGACGCTTGGCAGTTAGTTAAAAGCAATGGTGAATAAGTAAGATTTCAACTGTCATTTTGGTCAATTTTGGTGCTCCTGATTTTCTTATTTATGTGATAGTTTGTATCTAAAAAAACAGCGGCAGAGGATCTAAGAGGCTGAGAAGGATTATAAAATAAGTAATATAGGCCAGTCCTAACCCATTGAGAGCCTTATAAACAAGTAGAAGAAGTTTGTAAGTATGGATCAACAGTTTTTGTATCCCACGATGCCCTGCAAAACTACAAGATGAGGCTGTGTCTGATTTGCTTCATGAAGTGACACAACACATAAAAACACCTTTCTTATGGCTCATGTAGTCATGAAGACATTATAATACACAGTGACCGAATATCTTAATCGGTGTTTGCAATGAAAGTGAACATGTTGAGGCCGCACTAACCACATCTTTGTCGCAGTCGCCTTTGGGCTCAGCAGAGCAGCACATGGTGGCAAGAGTCTGAGCCTGATCGAGGAGTGGAGCCAACTCGTCCAGGGTGCTGTTAGGAAGGTTCTGGGCGAGACTCACTAAAACCCTGAGGCAGAGGCATGAAGACCGTGAATACACTGTGTAGCTGAGCGCCCTGCACAGGGGCTCCCTCTCTCCCCCTTAGCACGGTATCCTCCATTTTTGTGTAGTTTTTCCTTGATCTCACTGAGAGTCTAACGTTAGGGGGTGTCATTTTCACGGTCATTTCAAAATATGGGTGAGAGGGTAGGAGAGCCTTTGATCTGCAAAGCACTGAGTGAAAAAGCTGAATTTTTAAAAATCACCTTTGAATTCAAACTTGTTCAGCATGATCAAATGCTGCTAAACATGAATACACTGAATACACTGCCTTTGTTAAATTTGAAAATTAAATTATGATAACAAGTTTATGAACCCCCCCCCGAAATTTCTGATCAGAGGTGAACAAAACTAAAGTACCCAATACCTTAACAATAAAACCAAGCTGTAATCATGTTAAGAGCAAAAAAAGTAAAAAAGTAATAAGTTTGAATAAGTTGGAATAAGTTTCTTGTAATTTCTGACATAAATACCTTACCTACATTGATAGGAAAAGAAATTCTTTTGTTTATCTCATTTCAATAAATTGTTTGACCTCATAAACTGTTGCATGTTCACATATTTCCCATAAGTTTCTTGTAATTTCTGACATAAATACCTTACCTACATTGATAGGAAAAGAAATGCTTTTGTTTATCTCATTTCAATAAATTGTTTGGCTTCATAAACTGTTGCATGTTCACATATTTCCCAATAGCTGAAACTTGAGACACTTTCAGATGACAACATGTAATTTTGCAGCCATTCAAATATAAATATAAATATAAACGTACAGCATCATAGACCTGAGTCCATAGGTTTCAGTTGCATACCCTGTTTTACACAGCGAGACTTTTTCTTTTCAATGGAAACCTCCACTGCAAAAACTTTATGGTCAAATAATAATTCATATCTATGAAAGTGGCTCATATTGTCCTATTTTTCTTGATCCAAATGGCATTTAAAGTGTAAATCATTTCTATTCCACCTCCATGGTTAACTAAATAATAAAGAAAGCATACTCACAGTGACCTGAAGTCATCTTTCTGGACTATTATGTAAAAGGGGCAGATTTGGTTGTGTGATGCCGCTGTGTGCAGCAGCAGCAGGCAGAGCGCCGCCCATAACATGGCTGGAGCAGAGGACAGGATGCAGGCAGGGACAGGGGGCTGCTGGATGGGAACCAGCCGCAAGATTCCTCCACTTTTATATAGCTGTCATTGTCATTAGTCAATGATTAACTTACTCTCCTTTCTAATCATTAATCCTTTATTAGTCATTGCCAGTTGTTGTGCTCTTTTCTCATCTAAGGTTTAATTGGATTCTAGCATGATTTTACTCCACTTTAGATGTAAAATGAAGCAGCTGGATACCAAGATATGTGCCTGCTGAAGTGTAAGCAATAAATAAAAATCAAACATGATATTTTGGTAGCAGGAGATTAAGAGTTTAACATCTACAAAGCAATTGAGAGGTTACCCCTTTTACTTTTTGCCATGTTTCTTAACAGGCAATGCTCACACAAAGTGTTACCCAATTCTCAATGTGTATTAAGCATAGATGAATGGGAGTATAAATTCTCTGTCAAGGTAGTCTCCTCTGGCAACAGCCTATTGCTTTTCATCTGCACTTTGAATGCAGCTAAACACCTACGTGCTGTAATTGTCAGCGAGCGTTTGCACATTTCAGCAAGCAATCACCTTCACAATGTGCATCTGATGTTTGCACTCGCTGCTGCAGCAAGAGTCCAAGTGAGGTAAAAGACCGAATGACTCAACAAGTGCCTCACACAGCCATGAACTGAAAACACTTTACAAAAAAAAAAAAAAAAAAAAAAAAAAATATTAAATGGTGGAGTGGGTTGTCTGTTCACCTTCAGTATGTTTTTTTTTTTTTTTTTTTTTTTTCCCAGAGAGTTGAAAAGCAGAGAAAGACACACACAAGGTGAAGTTCAGTTCACACAAGTGCTTTACGGACAGATTAAAGAAATAGTTCTGTTTCAAGGATAGTTGGATTTGTTAATAATGATGAAGAGATTTAATTTTTGTTTTTTTTAAGTGATCACTGCGCTTTACTGAGTTATTATTATGGTAGAATTACTCCCAAGCCAAATAATATTGACTCCAAAATTCATCTTGTGCACTGTCACTGTCAAGTTTTTCAGGTATTTGCCATGAATATCAGCTGAAGCCATTACAAACTCTGAAAGAAAGTTACCGTAGTTTGCATCAAAAGCCAAAATGTTATATAACGTACAGGCTGAGATTCAGTTTCCCCTTGGTGGTTAAGGATAATTTCTGCTTTTTTTCCCTCTGTCTCTGCTTTGACACTAATACAATACAATACAACTTTATTTGTATAGCACATTTAAAAGAACCACAGGGGTAGCCAAAGTGCTGCACAGTAAGACATATAGATAAAACCCTCATATCTTACCAAAAACCCAAATTAAAATACATAAATTCATACTGAAATATGCCTAAAGATCCAGGACTAAGGGTTAAAGACAGGTCACTGTGACAGGTGTTAACTTGCCAAGTCGCCTTCCAAAGCAGAGGAGAACACATGAAAGAGCAAGCCTGATGATGCTGTTGAATGAAATACAATAGGGTGGAGGTGCATTCCTGGGGTGTTTCACACTCACATTTGACAGGATTTAGAGTTAGTGCACCTTTGTGCATCTGACTCATACTACCAAGCAATGGCTTTTCAGCTGGAAATTGTGTCTCACTGAGGGTTATGTTTGCTGAACTCTGTCCTGAATGAGCCTTGACCCAAAGGGACAAAACGCCCACACACAATTTGCACAATCACGAAAATGGATCTAAACAAGACAGTTCGTCTTGTTTAGATGGATGGGTGAGGATCAAATCCCCCTTTATACATTACGGTTCAAACACTTCAACAAAAGTGTGTATCGCCTTTCTGTTAATAAGCTAGGGGTTACAAAATGTAGCTGGAGGAAAATCAATACACAATATTCGGTTTTATTCCATTGTATACACCATAATATTGGCAAAATACTGTAATATAATACAACTGTAATATTCCTATGAGATTTCCACTGAATAGTTTCTGTTTATTCTTTTTCCATACAGGTGCACTCTATGGGATTATTTTTGAACAAATACTAATTATCTTTTCTATAGATTAAGCAGTGAAGGCATAGCTGTATACTGTTGGCAGCATTACAGCAAGAAAATGTCTCTCTGTCCTCAAAGAGCCTTGAACCAAATACTATTTACAGTATTATCTCCATGCCGGGAATTAAACGCACAACACGCCGCCCCCCCTCCCGCACGGCCCTCCGTTTGCCCCTCAAGCACGCACGCACACGCAACACGCGCACGACGTCCACACACGCGCTGCTGACAGCTCTACGACGCACACACAAACATGGCGGCCTCTGTTTCACCGCTACGCTCCGCCTTCAGGATTTGTAGCCCGTTAGCGGTACACCATCGCTGCTGCCGGGCCAAACTGCGGATGCACAGAAAATGCGAGAGCCAGAGAAGACATCTACACCAGTCGGCGACGAGGTAAAGAGGAGAGAAACACGTCCTGGCTGCAGTTTTTACGCGGAGGGATGCGCGATGCTAGCAGTGTGCCGGTGAGGGCGTAACGGTCATCGTCACGTGTCAGAGGATGGTGATTGACAGCAGGCTGACGGGGCTCCACCGGGCTCGGTAGCGAGGACAGGTGCAGGTTGGGCAGAAAAATCCCCTTTGGATCGATTTTGCGGTCTGATAAGACTGACAACACTGTCAACAAATGTGCCCCGGTTACATAAGTGGCGATAACACGCCGCCGTTGTCGTTGTGTGTGAAGAACATCGCATGCATTGTTGTAACGTGAGCCCAACGGCTGTCACACGGCAGCACGGTAACTAGGCGACGCTGTCAAGGTTAAATCACAGTGTAGCTGGCGGCAGGCTGCGGAGTAAAGAGGCTCCTTACTTTCAGTAAATAATAATAATAAAGTTAATAATTGCCAGCTGTTACGTCAGTTTCCACCGGCATCCACCTCTGTTTACTCTGAACATAACCATTTCTCGGCAGGGGAGTGGACGCATCTGCAAACACAACTGCAGATAAACATTGAAATAGAACGGTCGTTCCCTTGTACCGTAAATAAGTTAATATAGCTTCAAAATCCACGTTTCTTGACATCCTTTGGCACGATGAAATAAAAATGATGGCAAAAGATCCACTCAGGGAAAATAAACTTTTCATTTCTTGCTTAAGTTAGCCAGCGTCAGCCAGTGTAATACGTTAGTGATTATATATATTGCTATTATTATTATTATTAGTAGTAGTAGTAGTTTTGTTAGTATAATTTTTTATTTTCAATTAAATTTAGTTCCAGTTTGTTATTTAAGGGGAATGTTAACAAATGCATGTGCTTACTTTTTATTGTGGTATGTTATGCTATTTATTTATTTATTTATTTAGCTACTCCTTCCTTTTGAATATATTCAAACTGCTCCCGAGAACTTTTTTTTTTTTTTTTTTAAGTATATGTTACTTCATGAGTCCATGTTAACACAAAATAATTGTCTTATGGACGTTATTTGTTATTCCAATAGATTAGGTGAAATTTATAATTAGTAAGCAGAAAAAAGAGAAAAGGATAAGATTACAATGTAGTAACTAGAGGGTAAAAAACAACATGACTAATAATTACAAATGTAGTGGCATGAGTAAAAAATATGACTGAAGATATGACTGTGATTTTACAATATATAAAAATCTGGCAGTGGATGTGTAATTTTATTTTGTAATGTGTATCTGAATTGGTATCAGTGCCGATATCGGGCTAAAATGGAGCCTCGGTATCAAAGATTTTACCCAAGAAGACTGCTATGCAGTATCAAAAGGCTTGAGTAATGTCAAAAATAAAGCAAAATGTCTTGCAGTCTTTATTCTTGGCATACAGAAGCCTGCGTTTCTCAAATCATGGGGAAAAAGAAGGATTTTATATCAAGTTTTGTCCAAGGACCCCAAACTAATAGTACAAGGTACAGTAAAAGTAATAAATTGGATGGATACTCATGCATTGATAATGAGACAGGTTTCATACTCAGTGTCACCACTGAAAAAGTGGCATCGGTGCATCCCTGAATTTACATCATAAAGGTATATAGGGTTTTGAATTTATGCATTGACACTGTGATATGAGACTAGATACATCTGGAATTTTGGATATTGTAATATTGTGATAAGTAGATAAGTGTATATAAAGTATATGAGGTATAGGTGTTGTCTTTATCTTAGTTTTAAAGGCTGCATTACAATAAATTGATTTATTTTCCGAACTTACTCGACTGTTCTTGCTGGTCTATTATTTGACTTTAGCCACTTAGTTATTATATAGACATTACCAATGATTTTACTAAAAATCTTGTGTAAATATTTAATGAAAACACCAATAGTCATCCCCACAATATTGACACAGTAATGATCTGAGGTACAATATTGACACAGTATGAGGTATTTGATATTGATATGGAGGTATTTGGTCAACACTGTTGTGATATTTGATTTTGTCCCTGTCACCCAGCACTGTGGGCCAATGTGTAGTCCCACATTTTCAGCCATGTTGATGCATGTTGATGTATGGAATAATGTGTGACATTTGCAAGATTATGTTGTTGTTTTTTTGTCTCATTCTATTTCTGCTTTGTAATCTTACACTATAGTCAGTATATTTATGTGTATGTATTTGTGCCTGCATGCTTTACCTATCCAGACATGCAGCTGTGGTGATTTCGGGGACAGAGTTGGCTCGCCAGCTCCACCGAGAGATCCAGCGTGATGTGGAAGAACTGGTGGCTCAGGGCAACATGCGACCCCACCTCGGAGTGGTCTTGGTGGGGGACGACCCAGCCAGTCGTACCTATGTTAGGAACAAGACCCGAGCAGCCAGCATTCTGGGTTAGATATGAACATTGCATGTGTAATGTGCATTATGTACATCAACAAGCATAACCTATCATGCATTGCACATCTTTAAGCATGTCTGTATGCATATAGATACACATGGACAAGCACGTTTTTCACAGTTAGACACACTGCTGTCATACACACATGCACACATGCGCACACACAGCTACATTCTTAAGATGGTGTGTGTGTGTGTGCTCTCCAGGTATTTCCAGTGACACAGTGGTCCGGCCTGGCTCTGTCTCCCAGGAGGAGCTGCTGGAATTGATTGACAAGATGAATCGCGATTGGAAGGTCAGCGGCCTGTTGGTGCAGCTCCCACTCCCTGGTAACCACCACGCTCTATGTATAGCTCTTTCAAAATGACATTAAAAAAGATTGTGGGAGATGTGTGAAAATTTGCTGACTAACCAGCTTAGCCAGCCATTTAAAAGATGTTAGTAGAACATGTAAATGTTTATCTAAAAGATATTTAAAAGAGGTTATGATATCAAGTATTTGCTACACATTGTTTAAGACTTTGTTTTAGTGGACGCATATGGCTTAGACTGTAATTCTTATTTGGTGCATGATAAAAATAAAGTGTTACTTTTGCCACATTTTATATGTATAGCTCTTAATGCATCGTTTAAAAATATAATAAATGAGAATTAAATGAGAGCTAAAGCATAGAGGCATTATTAGAATGACATCTAGTGCTCAGTGGGATAATTAATGTTGAGTTTTTAGAATAGTAAAATGTTTAGCTTGTTTTATTAAGTAGACAAAGTGAAATGTCTCACCCCTTGACTGACTAAAGTAGATTTACCTCCAGGTGAACATAATGCCATGCTAGTAATGCAAAAAATGCCAAAAATATAATAATTCAAAAGGTTGTGTGTGACTATGCGAAGGTCATGTCATTTAAGCCTAGTCTGCCGAGACGACTCCCTCCACGCTTCATTTGTGTTCATTTTAGTACTGCACCAGTGCAGTGGACAACAACAAGATGATGTTATTGCTACAGGGGAATAATAATAACAATTCAGCTTTCTTGTAACTGGCCAAACATTATAAAGGAAAGCATGAAAAACACCATCACAGCATGCCGTGGTGCATAGTAGCAAGCCTGTAAGTTCTTTCCTTCTTTACATCTGCTTTACCTCCTTCTCTTTCTAGCACACATCAATGAGCGAGCTGTGTGTAATGCCATTGCTCCAGAGAAGGACGTGGATGGCTTTCATATTGTGAATATTGGCAAGCTGTGTCTGGACCAGAGATCCATGGTGCCTGCGACACCCGCTGCTGTCTGGGAGATCATCAAAAGGGCAGGTAAAGCTCAGCATTCACCCCAGTGACCCGACAAAGTGAGAAAAAGGCTCAGCAGGCTCATCACCCCTCGCTGTCCTGCACTCTGACAGCTCATGCATGTGACAAAACATGTATCAGGTTCCACACTGGAGGATAAGTTAGAAATGTCATAGAACTGTATTAAAAAAAAAAATCCAGGAATGGGCAAGATATGAAGTATGAAAAAAACGCATACACGTTTTTTGAAAAGTTGGCAAAGTTAATGTTTTTCTTTCTTTTTTTCCTTCAATACCATCAAATGTCAAAAAGTTGTGGCTGGACAGTTTAGACCTCCCTGTTGAAGTAGTCCTAAAATCCTGGATTTTAAAGTGAAATACAATGTAATGCTAATGTTAAAGTAGCTGATGCTTACTTTTTAATTCAAGTATCAAGTCCTAATTACAGTGTGTGTAACATGAAAATGAACTCCAATTAAATTCTATCTCCAATTTAACTCTCAGAACACTGGAGAAATCATTCTTGATCGATATTTGCAGGGACGTTTTTGGAATTTCTCTGACAACTGCATGGTCATTAGTGAGTTTTAAAACAATACAATTATTCATCAACCCTGATAATTGCTGATGGAAGCCTGTTTTATTTTCTTTTTGTAATGGCAGGTTGAGTTTTGAATTTTTGGCACTAGCTGCACAGTGCCTTGTATTTATTAACTTAGCATGCTGACTGGCTAATTCATCCTCATCACACCTCTTCATATTCCAGTCATCAAACATTAGCACACATTTTGAGAAAGAATGGCATGATTTAACTTGGCACATCATCTTGAATTGACCGATGGCTGGATCTGCAACGCTGCAAAAACTGAAAAGTCGGTATGCAACCTGGAAAGCAAAGGAATGATTTAAGATTGAACATCCACAAGCTGGTGTGTGTGTGTCTTTCTGTACCAAGTCCACTAGATGGTGCCAAATAATCAGTTTTTAGACCTGTACTTTAAATCTATCAACTTGACTGGTGTATTACATCAATGTACTGATCTGTTCTGTCATCCTCTTGACCAAGTAAGAGTGTAACTGTACTGACAGTTACAGATCAGAGAGTGTGCTCTGCTCATGATGATCATGATGAGGTGAATTATTGTCTTCTAATCAAATCATTCCTGGTTTGGTTTCTAAACCATATTTTCCAAATACCTTATAACTAATAATGAATTCTCTAGTTGTCAACCCAGATCTGACAAAAAAGCAAGTAAAAAGGAGACCTAACAACAAAACTTCAACCTGGCATATAAAATGTACATATGTGCCCAAATAGGTTATGTTAAAAGATTAAGCACCAGATAAACCAGCAGGGTGTCAATTGGAACAAAGCAAATAAACCCCAGTAACATCCTTTACATTTAACTATTGTCATTCCAGAGAAATTTGAAGTTTTAAATGTTTCCCTCTGAATTTGTTTCCTGCCACACCACTGTCATCTATTTAGTGGCAGGGAAAACTCTGGAAAACATCGGGCTTATAAATGAAGAAATACTATACAAAAGTACGTTAGTACTGAACAACTAAATAAATGACTAAAATGTGTATGTAATGTAACTGTGGTCAGAGTTGACACCTCTATCTGTGGGCAACCTGGCTGTTCAATATCTCATATTTAATCAAAGGCCTTTGTTTGCAAACCACAATATCATTGTAACCTTAACACATACCTCTCCTCCCACCTTCAATCACTTTAATCACTTTGTCTTGGCTGATGGTGAATCTAATAAGTGTGCGACATGAGGGTGCCAGAATGTGGTTCAGTTTGGGGAATGATAACCAATATGCACATGCCTTACTTTGATCAGTCATAGGTGAAATATAGCCTGCGGTTGAGTGCATGTGGGTGTGATATTCAGTCAACCCCTTTATTGTATATTTTTGTTCGGTTTCTGTATTTGCAGTGTATTAAATGTCTAATTTTCTGTTTACTAGACACAAGAATTCTCGTCAGAAGATTACCTCTGTAGTGATATCACTCATACCCAATATTGTCAGTTGTCACTTGATCTAAAAGGGCAAAGTGCCACTGACCCATGAGACCACCAGGAGTAATTGAATTCCAGTTGACTGGAAGGTGGTTTACCCACAACTCTTACTACTTTCTCAAGTTCTCCTCTGTTACTAACTAGTTTGGTCATCAACATTTTTTTTTTTCCACCGGAAAAATTTGTCTGTGCAGGTATAGAGACAGTGGGAAAGAATGTGCTGGTTGCTGGGCGCTCCAAAAATGTTGGAATGCCCATTGCTATGTTGCTGCATACTGACCGCAACCATGAACGTCCTGGAGGTAAGTGTGTGTGTGTGTGTGTGTGTGTGTGTAAATGTGAGAACTTCCCTAAGTTTTGCTTTGAACAAATGATGTTGCACCATCTTGGCCTTTCATGGAAGTTGCCTGACGATCACAAAAGCTTTTGCCAGGATGTGACCAATAAATTGAGACATTATTATGGTTCCCCTCCTTATTATCAAACATGCATGTCTCTCTGGAGGAGTACAAAGGAGGAAAGAGGGAGAGTAAGGCGAGATTGTTGGCATGCAGCCCTGTTGGCCGAGGGCCCACCTGTCCTAATATGGGTGTAGGAGGAAGTCAGAGAAAGGGTTCAGAAAGGCATTTGATGGAATTTGCCGTTAAGATGTAGCAACAAGACAAGGCTGACCTCGGACAAACTATTGGAGTGTAGAAGACAACATAAAGTTCTCAATAACAGTTCTCAATAAAAATACAAACAAAATAACTTAGATGGTAGATGGTAGTTTGTGTATACTCGCTGTGGTTCTGTTTTGTTCCTGTATTTACACTGTATTTAAAATGAAGATTAAAGAGGTAAAATACCATAAGGGAAACAAGTAGAAGTGATAAAAACTCAGAACAGTAACACTGATGGCTGCAGTAAAAAAGCACATGTGGCCTCTAGCATCTCAGCAAGGTAAGCCGCCAAACAAATAATTTTGAAAGTACTATTGATGAAATGGGAAAGTCAGTAAACCGTAAAAGGAAACATTCATTACAATTGCCCCCTAGCATTTTGCACTTAGACAGTGAAGGCCCCAAGAAGGTCCAGTCAGTCCTTGCTGACCGTAGTCACCCCTCGTTTAGCGAGTTCAAGCTCCTTTTATCTCGTCGAAGATATATTGTGCCAAGATGAAGGACCAACAGATTTAAAAACAGATTCATTTGTCCCTGCTGCTATTGGCCTTTCGAATAATATTATGTAACTCTATTTTTTGTGTAAATCGGTGAGTGTGGATTGGTGTGTGTATGTGATGAATCAAAAGCAAAAAAAAAAGTAGAATTCCTCCTTAGTGTAATCATAGGTGCCAAAAGGCCTTTTGTGCTGGCTGAGTGAACGGCGACAATCATGTTTAATGCCAAAAGGGAATTTACAGTGGCAAACGACAAAACATTATTGGATCTGGCTTAAGAAGCTGTCATGTGCTTGATGGAGAGGACTTGTATTCATAACAATCTTAAATCAAACTGCGCTAAGTTATATCCTCACTGACCATTTTTTTAGGCTTGTTTTAAGAAAAAAGATTTTAACACACCCTACTAAATTCAGTGAAGTAAATTAGATGGACATTTTTTTGCAGTGTGATAATTGAATGTGCAATGTGCATTCTCACAGTCCTGACCGCACTCGCAGATGCCACATGTTGGAGAATTTACAGGCACTACATGCAGCATTTAACATCAATAAATCATAATGACACTGTGGCAGAAGTATAGTTACCATAAAAATGTTTAGACAGTCACTGAGAGGATTGGCTGCCTCTCCTTTGCTGTACTGTGCACCCGGCTTGGATTCCACAGGACGCACAATGATATGGATATGAACAGGCAGAATTTGGCAGGGAACCATTTGAGATGCAATATTAAAAAATTCCAAGGCAAGTGCGCTCAAGTTCACGGTTATAGGAAAATGAACAAGTTATGAAGGCGCCGGCACTGAGTAGTTGTTTTTTTCGTGGTACAACCACATTTATGTCCATGTTCACTTCAAGAAGAGATTTTCTTGTATTTTTGATGTCTCACGTACTGTAAGGAAATTATATGTAACTAAACCAGAACTACAACATGGTTCGCTAACAGTATCTAGGCCCAGCCTTTTTTACACCAGAATTGATTTCACTCAGTAATAACTACTCATTAGTGAAATTACCTGCTTGAGTCGAATGAAAAGCTGCATACTCTTGTCCCTTCATGGCACATGGTTACCCATCTCTAATTTTTCTTCATGCTTTTGCACAATCATCCCTGGGCCTTTTGTTTTTTTCTCAAAGAAAAATGCATCCTACAGTTCAAATCGTATCAAATGCCTTCAGATCAGAATATTCCTGGTTTATTTGGAAGGCCACTTGTCAGCACAAAACCAGTTTACTTTGATAAAGCCCACCCTTGTCAAACAGAAACTCTCAGTGCTTCTCCTTTCATCTTTATCTATTGTTGAACAAACCTGGGTCAACAAGTGACAACTTGTCAAAGTGATACCTAGAAAAATCCCAAATGGTGTTCAACCTAGATTCTTTCTAAATGCTACTCTACCACTCAACATAATTATTTGACTACTCAACACTCAGTTGACAGTTAAGCTGCTGGCACTGTTTTAATAGGTACATCCTTGGGGAAGTAGTTGTTTTTTTTTTTTACTTCCTGTTTTTTCAATAAACCAAATCTCTTTATTAGTCCAGCTTTTTTTTTCTTTCAGATGGTTTTGTTGAAGTTGATATCGCCCCTCCACCACCGTTATTTAGTGTTCTTAATGGAACTGAGCAGAATCCGCATGGATTTTAGCTCATGTGTCAATATATTTCCAGAAGATTCCCCTTACCAAGGCTTCAGCTGTACATGTTTGCTGATGTCACCACATTGGCAGAAGAGTTTATTCATGTTTGTGAAGGGAGCAAGATTACAGTAGCAAGTGAGCTAGCCTGATCAGAAAACATGTTCTGTTATCACAGCTCTCTCAGAAATTAAAGATTTCTCAAAATAAGTTTGTTGCTCTTGTGTTTTTAATCATTTTCCCTCAACTAAAAAGTTAGTTGTAGAAGCAGTTGATCTTTATCTGCGAGTTTGGTGGCTTTGCCCTAACAATATTTAACAAATTTCTTAACAATAGCACAACTAGTTAGGATAAGCTAACATCATAACTATAATTAAATTTGATTATGTTACCGTTTATGTTACCTGATCCAGCCAGTGTGGTACAGGTTGGCGTGGCTCTGCTCCAGTTTTGGTTAAGTTATCGAGTCTGAGAAGTGCCAGCGTCAATGCCTGCTAATTACAGCCTTACAAGGTTGGCAGTCGTGAGCCACAGCACCATCTTTTAGCCCAAATCAAAACATTTGTGTCCTTTTTCAAATCACATGTGTATACATATTCCATTACCAGTTTGTTTGTAATCAAGAGGTCTGTAAAGATGCGTGGAGAGATCAAAGTGTATACAAAGTTATTGGTTCCCCCAGAATGGCAGCCATTAGCACCTGTGGGATCCTGATACAGTGTCCATTCTACACAGTTCTATTTCAATGGTGCTGCTGCCTGAAAGATAAGAGTGTGCATGATGATAGCTGACTCCATGCCAACCTGCAAGTTCAAGATGACAAGGAAGGAAAAACAAGCACTCTGAGCACACATTACACTTTACAAATATGCCTGACACGACCGTTTTAATGTGTTGCATGCACAACTTACATAACATTTCATTTTTGAAAGCATACCGTTTTTTGTTTTTTAAGATTTTTGAGTAATTACTCAATTTCCGTATTTTTATACATTCCCATGTTAAGGTGATGAATCTACCTTAAAATTCTCTTTTGCTCTGGCTAACAGTCTCTAGTTTAGAAGTCATCGATGTTTGAATTTGGTTTGTAAATTGGTCTTTTTTTCAGGGTTTATTTTCTGGTGGAGACGTACATTCTGTTTCGGAGTGCAGCAGGGAGGACTGCTGCATTCCTGGCTTCTGATAAATCAGCAAAACTATTTTCATATCCATTAATCTACTGTCAACATTTTTAAAGCAAGAAGATGCCAAATCCACGTTTGCTCAGTGTTTATGTCATGAATTTGATTTTTTAACCAAATAACGCATGAATGCATCGCTGTGTCAAAGTCGGCCACCAAACAACATATTGGAGCTGCCAACACACATGTGAACACACCAGAAGAGATGCAGTTTTGTCAATTCAATGTGGGAAATACACTGAATTACTACAGTATGCAATGATAAATTGACTTGGACCAAAGTAAATCTGGGCAGGATGTTCACTGTGATGGATCACCAAGCTCAAGCAAGTTGGTTTTCGTAACATGCTGAAATGAATTCAAATGTGTGGTTGCCTAGAACATGGGAGGAAAGTACATTCAAACACCTTAATCAGTATGACATGCTTTGGAAAAAACTCAGTGGCAGTGTAAGGTGTATGTGAATTGGTGTAAATGGATTAAAACTATAATATTGGTGTGATCCTTAAAGACAAAACAATATAACTGAGACCCATGAAACCCAGAGCCTGAGGCTCTGCAGGTCAGGATGAGTAGCCTTCAGACATTCGCACATCATTCTCTCTCCTCTCTCTCTCTCTCTTTCTCTCTCCCTTGCTCACCCATACACACACCCACACACACAGGCAGATCCCTTTAGGTATGTTATGTGGAGGTTTGATGTGCCGTTACTTGTCTTTCATTCCTTTCTGCCTAAGAATCCACGCTCTCTTTCTCTCTCCACCCCACATCTATTTGGTGCAGTCATCGTTCAGTCATGACTATGCAGGTCTTCACATACACACAGACACACACATACACACACACACGCACACACACTTGAAAAAGATTAGCGGTAAGGCCTGTTGCAGTAATGTTGCTTGCCTTTTTTGTGTAATCGCTGGTTCACTGATTAAAATCAAAAGTGTTCTTGCCTCACCGCTGCCTGCCTCCATGGTATGCCATGTGATGGAAACTAAATCCATTTTTTTGTTTGTTCTGTCTTGTTTTGTTTTTTGTTTTGTTTTGTTTTTAGATTTTGGGTTATAATATCAGGGTCACAATGATGTAGCTAACTGTCTAAAGTGCCACGTCATGCATCCCTAATATTACTCATAGTTTCTGAAAAAGTAGCATTTTTGTAAACTGATATTTTCCAGTTGGAAACTATGAGTATAATGTTGCATTGTTTTCATTCTCTTACCTTGTCGACCCATATTTTTAATTGTGTGCTCTCAGGTGATGCCACAGTGACCATTGCCCACAGATGTACCCCCAGGGAGCGGCTGAAGGAGTTAACCAGCCTGGCTGACATCGTTATTGCAGCTGCAGGTAATTGCTCCTCAGCCGCTCATGCCTCGTGCCTGCCCTGCCTTTTAAATTTGAGTTAAGCAAACTTCCATCCTTGATAAAATTGTCCATTGCTCATAATAAAATCATGGTCACCCTGTTGCAGCACTGTTGAAGTTTTAGGGAAAAAAATGACTGTATTTAGACATGGATGCATGTTTACTTGAACTCCAGCCATTCAGTGTTAACACACAAGTCAACAGCTGTTTTGGTGTCATTTGGGAAGTGGCACGTGTTTGATTTAGTGTGGTTAAGAATCATGTGTGTGTCAGGGATTAAGTTGTTGTGGAACTTGTAATTGCAGTTAGCAGACAGCTAGAGGTGGGGTGCAGTTTGGGTTAGCGTGTCACTGAGTTCTCCCAGTGTTTGTTGTTAGTTTGCAGGTATATGCTCAGCAGTGTTATGGTACAATTAAATCTCATGCTTAATTGTTATTTGTTTCAGACTCGTTTCCATGTAACACACTTGTAATTGTAGTCTAGTAAACAGCTTTAAAGTGAGACGATAGTCATCATAAAACATATGTCTCATTTTTTCCTTACATTTTGACAGCAAGGATGTCAGCTTGTTTTAACTGTGCCGTTTTTGAATTCCAGGGTGAAATTGTATTTGTCTAAGCTGTTGCATAGAGCCGGTATTAAAAGGAGATGACAAGCCGCAAGAAGACTTGTTTTGGTCTGTATGCTGATGTTGATATAGTGACTAACTGGAACCTGCAGAATCTTTATCTTCCATCTGGTACAAGTGATAAATTGAAAATATATAGTAGGTATTGAGAATTGAATTTCATGGTGGTTGGAGATGTAGTTGACCCACAACCATTACACAAATGGTAAAGAAATAGATTTTGAGGTTTTATACTTTGATGTCTGGCTTTTTTTTTCAGCCTCCTCAACTCCCATTAATTTTGACTGCAGTTCTGTTCCTATGTTTGTCTGTAGCAGCAGGGACAGCTGGCTGGACTAGCAGTCAGACAGACTGTTGTTCAACCAGATGACCCAAGCTTTAGGCCAGAAGTCAGCAAGCATCTGTGCTGCTGAGGTGTCCTTGAGCAAGGGGCACTGTTTTTTAACTTTTAAATTCTTGTTATAATCATTATTATAACCGTGTATCCCTCTTTGGCGTCTGTTCTCAGGTGTTCCTGGGCTGATTACAGCCGATATGGTCAAAGAGGGCGCAGCCGTCATTGATGTGGGCATAAACCGCATCCAGGACCCAAACACAGGGAAGCTGCGCCTCATTGGTGACGTGGACTTTGAAGGTAAATAATTCCAAATGACTAGGATCTGTCCTCTGCTCCCTCAATACCAAGTTCCTGTGAGGAGGAGGTTTCTGCTAGATCAGAGCATAATCCTTGAGGGAAGCCGCAGCTCTGACATATTTCCAAAAGAAAACAGTCAGTATTCTAATAATGAAATGTATATTACTCTTTGAAGTCAAATGTTTATAGTGAGTACAGGAAAGCAAAGCTTGCAGTGCTTTGATGTAAAAGTATATATTTTCCAAAAACAACTATAATTAAAAATTTAATAAGGCTGCCAGGGATTTTAGTTCAAATAATTGGGGTTTTCAGTCACACTTGTAATTTGGCTCACCTTTGGTCCTGCATGAACACCCCCTCTCAGCATGTGTTTACTACTTTACAGTGTCTGTTGATTCATAGTGGGTTGCATTAACACAGTAAACAGAGGTCATCTTAGTTCTGTTCATGTTTGCATTCTTGATAAGAGACTTTGCTTAACTCCATCTGACTCCTTGTAGGGGTGAAGGAGAAGGCCGGCTTCATCACTCCGGTTCCTGGAGGTGTGGGTCCGATGACAGTAGCCATGCTGATGAAGAACACTGTGACTGCTGCCAGAAATGCACTGATGCATTAAACACACATATACACACATACTTGCGCACGCACTATAATTCCAATAGTTTTAATGAATGACATATGTCAGTGCATACCTACATACACTGATTTCCTTAGGACACAGACACACAAACACACATACATGCCCAACACACTCTTTATTTAAAAAATGAACTCATGACTCCATACCTCCTGGGAAACTTATTTGATATTTATATTGTTTATATTGCAGAATTGTTCGTTTATTTATTTTAGTTATTTATTTTCAGAGTTTACTTTTTAAGATTTTAGATTAATATTTTTTCTACTGAGCTCATTTTCGTTCATTTTGAATATTCCAGATTGACTGGAAATGGAATGAATAAATAAAAAGTTTTATGCTGTAGGAATATTTCTCGTTTCTCTTTTTTTTCAAACACTTTCCATATGTACTGGGAATTTAAATCTGTTGTTTTAGTTTAATTTGGAAGGCTTCATAAAGGAATAGAGTGTGCATTCAGTCCATCAGAATAGATTGTTCTGACCTGTGTCTAATGTGATACTGTGCTGATCTCTGCAGGGAAACTTCATTGCTCCAGTTCACCAGGGAGGTTAGAGCAGCCATGGAAGGTCAGCTACAAACATCACACACCTGAAGCTGGTAGGGATTCAGTGTCTTGCTCAAGGACACTTCAGCAGATTAGAGGCTCGCCAGCTGTGGCCTTGAAGCCACTTGATACTTTAGTGTTAAGCTTTTGTTGCTGTGGTATATTCAACAAAATCACCCTGTGCTCAAACAGTGTAGGTGGGTCTTTTTTTTTTGGCTTTTCTGTTGATGAACTCCAGGTTTCTATAGATGACTATAGATAAGTTCTATAGATAAGTTCCTGTACATCAGTGTTTGTTTACATGTTTGTTTTTTTGTTTTTGTTTTTGTTTTTTTAGGGAAACTATTTATTTATTTATTTGAAAGGTTGAGGTGGTTGATTTTCTTTGCCAAGTAAGATCTTGCAACAAAGCCTGAACAGGGCATCTGTGGGGAAACTGGGGGGACACTGGCAGTTTCCTCATCAAGACATTTCTGTCTGGATTTATGTCTTTGGACACAAAATGCATTTCTGTTATCTTGTGAATGTTTTAGAGACATGTTTACTGAGTCTCTCTGTCATCAGTGCAACTAAATTCACTTTCAGTTTGATTGATCATTGATAACCAGTTCTTCCAGAGCTAGTCTACTTGTCTATGACGGCCATACAACCACACAGGGAGGTAACGTGGACCATTTTTCAGGAGGAAATGGTGAAACTGATAACGTTCCTGGTGATGAATGATTTGTTGAAAAGCATTTTCCTCCTCCAGCTACCGCTTACGTATGTGCCTCTGTCTTCACCTGTCCACCTGCTGCAAACCATTCATTCCAACTAAAATCGTGCCCAACAATCTATGCAAATATCACTTCCCACTGTAAACACCCCCCTGAAAACCCCCAGCTTTCACAACACTTTCCCTCTGAAATGAAGCAACCCCTTTCAAGCACATTATATGCTTTGGTTAAACTGAGAATCTGCCAAAGCTAGCAGGAAACTCAGGAAAGAAGAAAGCATCATTGAAGTGCCTCAGGGAGTGAAACGCTTGCCCCCACCACCATCCACCTTGAGAATTTGTCTCTGCATGCAGGTAGCTTTCAGAGAAAAGCCCAGGAAATGATGTGGGCTCCAATCAATTGTATGATTTAGCAACGGGAATGCCTCTCATTTTTCATGGAATCATAGGATTATGATTTGCTGTTCACATCCTTCCAAAGGACGATTAGGCTATATAAAGCTCAGGTTAGTCCTGCATTCAATCACAGCAGCTACGCTCACCAAAGGAGATTCTCGAGACCATCAGATATCTCACACTGTCAGACGGCACGATGTTTACACTGACAGTTTCAGAGAAGGGTGAGTTTCTGGTTTGTTTCATGTCAAATTGAAACTATTAGACTGAACAAAATGACAACATATTATCTCCTCTGCAGTGACAACTTCAGCTGTTTTAAATTGTTTATCAGATTTTATACAGCACTCTTAAGACTATGGTTATGCACCAAGATCTTTTCAGTTCATAGACAATTGAGGCAATAGCTCATTATTACATTCAAATCATTCATGTTTTGCTGAGGTATTGTTACTTTCCCTGAAAATAAAAAATAGAATGATGTGAATACCAGGGGCATGACTGTGATTACAGGCAACGTTTTTGCTTACTGATCATTAACAGTGCCAAGTTCAGAACAGAGGAATGAGCATTTGTGGCATTTAGTAAAAATGTTTAGAGTTTTGGAAATATGGCTGCTGCCTCTTTCAGTATGAATATGGAGATAATCTTGGAGGGAACACAGTCTGAGCAAAAACATGATGTGAAATATGCCTCAATATTTGCTGGATTGAGAATGCGGTGTGCAGCAAAACAAATCTTTTCATATAATATATCCCAGTGATATCTAACCTTGTGTTTTGTGTGTTCCAGCCATCTTTTCAGTGGTGTCAGTGCTGATCCTGCTGGCCACTGCAGGCCAGTCTGCAACACTAGTAGATAACTCTGATCCAACAGCCAGCCCTGCTCCATCAGACCTCACGCTGACGACTCGGCTTGACAATGGTAAGCAGCTTCAGTGTGTCAACTGCAGTCACCTAGGACTGTGGAGATTTGTTCCAGATCTCAAAAGACTCAAATTGAAGATGCAATGAACTTGAAGTGCTTTGTTTTTAAAATTTGCCTCTGTCTCTCTGTGTGTGTAGGCAGTATGGAGGAGCCTCGAGTTCAGCGACTGCACGCACCATGCAGGGAGGAATATGCTGACTATTGTCAAAACGATGGACAGTGCATGTACCTACAGGACATAGACACTCCTCTTTGCTTGTGAGACACCAAGCATTAACACACACACACACAAACAAAGGCTTTTTCCCATTAAAACTTATCACCGAAACACTTTCAAATGTATGTGCACCTGTTGATTCTTGTCCAGATTGCAGTGCACTCACGTCTCTCTCTCTGTGTCTGCAGGTGCAAGCCTTCGTACAGCGGGGAACGGTGCATGTTCATCACTGGGGGCTCTCAGTCTCCGGCCAGCTATGAGGAACGTGTGTGGGAGTGGCTGCGCTCATCTTTGTCCTGGTTATCGCATTTTACTGCTGTGTCCGCAAGAGGTGAGCAACTCTTGTCTGCAGATCATGTGTCCTCCTTCTAGATAGTGCAGTTCAAGTTGCCGTGCTCAACCTCGAAGCATAGCGACCTTGCCTTGAATGAATGAGTTTTTGTAGCATCACTCATCATTTTCCAGGTACCATGAAATTTAAGGCTGGATTTTCAGTGTTCATTTTTTCTCCCATTTGAATTGCAATGTTGTACTTGTTTCATATCTGTTTAGGTGTAATTACTGATATAAACAGTTTAACTTCTGCTAAGACAAAAATAACTGGTGTTGTGTCTCTTTTCAGGTGTACCAAATCAGCATCACTGATAAAACATGCACCATCTGAGACCTCAGTGTGACCAGAATGGTTCATTGCTCCTTGTCGCTATCACCACCACCACCATCATCATCATCATCATCATCATCATCATCATCATCACCGCCACTATCATGATCGTCACTGACTCAGCATCATGTTTCATCAGCTTTTTGCATTTAATGTAAACACAGCGATTTCATCTTATTACATAACCTATGGCAATGAAAATGACAGACAACAGAATGAGAACTGGACAGGATAACAGCATTTTTATTTAATTGGACTTTTATCCAATGTGCCTCAAGATGGATGGAAAACTTCAGCTTTGACTTCATTAATCTCTAAACAGTGCAGAGCATCTAAATGTCAACATTTGTTTTTGCCTTTTGTCAAAAAAAGCGTAATACATTTTGCACTGTGGTTGGTATTCATCTGATCCCGGCAAGATTGAATAGTATCAGAAATGGAGGGTGCCTTTGTGCTATACAGGCTCAGTGTTAAGACTTTGGTTTCATGAATTAAAATAATTTCATTTAATAGGGAAATGAATGGTACTCATTAGATTATTTAAGTTGCATTTAATTTCCCTCACTTCTACTATACCTGTTACCATGGCGCGTTTGTGAGCATGCGCAGTTGGCGCATGGTCGGCTTTAAAAATGGCGTCTAGTCATGCTTTCATTCATACACAAACCAACCTTCGTCAGGAGCGCACATCACCGTCGGTATGTAAACTCACTAAACACGCATCCCGATAGCTGTCGACTCCTCTCGCAGTTTATGTTTAAACTTAGGACATGTTTGTGATTGTGAACGTTACCGCGCTGTGTCGCGTTGTGTCGGCATTTGTTTATTCGGACACTTGATTCATTCATAACAAACGGTGTTTGATTTTGCCGCGGTGTCTCTATAGGACCGTGTGCGCATGCTCTGTGAGCGCTAATGATTATGGGTAACGTAGTTCTTTTGAACCTGCTGCTGAACCAGTGCAGGCTTGTTGAATTCTTATTGTTATTGTTGTTGTGGATTGAGTTATTATTGTTACTCAGCATATAACCTGCTTCCTTATCATGACAACAATAATAATAATAATAATAATATTTTCAGTGCTTTCAAATAGTACATTGCAATCGTTTATTAGTTTATTAGTAATATAATATAATGTTTGGTCACTGAAAAGAATGTATTGTGATTGCTTTTTCCCTTATTTTTCTAGGTTTATAACCTGTGTATTTTGGTGATAAATAAACAACAAAAGAAGCACGAGTTATAGCCTTTGTGTGCTGCCTGACTGCCTATTCGGAGGGTTAAAATTGAAAAGTCCGAACAGTTATAAACTGACGCCAGCTCTGAGGCATGAACCAAGCCCAAAGACCAAAAATAATCATCAAGGCTGTTTAACTCAAAGTGACTGTAAGCCAACAGCCCGTCCATACTGCTCATCTACTATCTTGCAAGACTAAGCTAAAGCCAGGAAGAGGACACAGTCGGATAACAGGACTATTCCCAGTTGGCATTGAAAGCATTGAAAGTCAACGCAAAAAGAAAGCAAGATGGCAGATGGTGAGCTGGAGAAGCTAAAGCTGAAGCGTTCAGCAGCCCAAACCGCTTTCACTAAAAGAGCAAATCATCTCATCTCCAGGGCTAACGCTCTAAGTGAAACTGAACTAAGAAGTGAATGGAGGAACCTCAAAGTGGAACACAAAAGAGTCACTGATGCAGGGTTCGATTATGCCATGGCTCTGAGAGAAAAGGATGATGAGGAGGCTGGAAGGAAGGCAGAGCAAGTCGACGAAAAAACAGCACAGTGCAACTGCAAGTTTGATGAAACTGAACAAATACTCAAAACAAGCTTCTGGACCAGGTTCGCTGAAGAGGCGTTCACCACCCTCGCTGAAGAGGCTGAATCAGCCATGGACCAGGCCGAGGCATCTGATCACCAGCAGATGACTAGGAGGGAGCGTGAGCTGGTGAATAGAGACCTGGAACGGGAGGTCTTTGAACTCACTAAAGTAGTGAATGAGTGGATTGATCTGATTCCTAGACCCAACTTAACAGAGTCAAGGGACCGAACCAGGAAACTAAAGAGACGACATGAGAGACTGTGGGATAAGTGGGTGTGGCGAGGCTGGAACCAGGCTGATGACGATGACGATGAAGAGGAGCTACAAGAACAGGCGGAGCCAAATGTTAAGGTGGATGAAAACCAACACAAAGAGCAGGGTGAGACCGGTGAACAGGCCGCGACGGCTAATGCTCGCCCTGACCCTGACCCATTCTGCCCTGTAGAAGCTCAAGCCCCTGTAGGCGGCGTCCAGCATGGCTTGCCAACCATGCCCCCCAGTCTCAGCTCTAGTGCACTTCCAATTGCAACAAGCTCACCACACGGCACCTCCAACACACTGCAAGGTGTGCCAGGCCCATATCCCGGGGCTTACAGCTTCAAGCCCCACATAACTCTAGAAAGAGCACGCCTGCCCATGTTTTCCGGTAACATGAGAGATTATTACCGGTGGAAAGCTGAATGGGAGGACCTTCAGCAGCTCGGAAACCCACATGGGTTGGAAAATGTGAGAAAATTCCACCTTCTTGGCAGCCTAGATGAGAAAGTCAAGAGGGACCTCGTGTTGTCCAGCTGCGGATCCGCCAACGATGTGTTCAGACTTCTGGATAACAAGTACGGAAACAAACCAAGGATTGTGCTGCTGATCTCAAAAGAAGTTCATGGACTTCCCCCTGTCAAGGGAAATAACCCTAGAAAGACAATTGAACTAATCCAGGCTGTGGAGAGAGCTCTTCGTGATCTCCAAGTCTTGGGGGAGGCAGATGCTGTGAAAAATCGAGTGGTGGTGCAGTCGATTGAGAGTAAGCTGCCTGACTCCCTGAAAGAAAAGTGGCTAACGCATAAAAATGACCCCGCAAGTGGATTTTCATCAAGCAACCACTTTACAGTGTCTGTTGATTCATAGTGGGTTGCATTAACACAGTAAACAGAGGTCATCTTAGTTCTGTTCATGTTTGCATTCTTGATAAGAGACTTTGCTTAACTCCATCTGACTCCTTGTAGGGGTGAAGGAGAAGGCCGGCTTCATCACTCCGGTTCCTGGAGGTGTGGGTCCGATGACAGTAGCCATGCTGATGAAGAACACTGTGACTGCTGCCAGAAATGCACTGATGCATTAAACACACATATACACACATACTTGCGCACGCACTATAATTCCAATAGTTTTAATGAATGACATATGTCAGTGCATACCTACATACACTGATTTCCTTAGGACACAGACACACAAACACACATACATGCCCAACACACTCTTTATTTAAAAAATGAACTCATGACTCCATACCTCCTGGGAAACTTATTTGATATTTATATTGTTTATATTGCAGAATTGTTCGTTTATTTATTTTAGTTATTTATTTTCAGAGTTTACTTTTTAAGATTTTAGATTAATATTTTTTCTACTGAGCTCATTTTCGTTCATTTTGAATATTCCAGATTGACTGGAAATGGAATGAATAAATAAAAAGTTTTATGCTGTAGGAATATTTCTCGTTTCTCTTTTTTTCAGTCACTTTCCATATGTACTGGGAATTTAAATCTGTTGTTTTAGTTTAATTTGGAAGGCTTCATAAAGGAATAGAGTGTGCATTCAGTCCATCAGAATAGATTGTTCTGACCTGTGTCTAATGTGATACTGTGCTGATCTCTGCCGGGAAACTTCATTGCTCCAGTTCACCAGGGAGGTTAGAGCAGCCATGGAAGGTCAGCTACAAACATCACACACCTGAAGCTGGTAGGGATTCAGTGTCTTGCTCAAGGACACTTCAGCAGATTAGAGGCTCGCCAGCTGTGGCCTTGAAGCCACTTGATACTTTAGTGTTAAGCTTTTGTTGCTGTGGTATATTTTTTTTTTGATTGATTTCTTTTATTTAAGTGTCATACTTCACTCAGAAGCCCAGCCCATATGGGCTTACAAGACACTGTTACACACATTACAAAACCATACTCAAACATACAACAACAGCAACAACAAAGTACGCATTAGAATAAATCAGGCATACAAAGTCAAATCCAAAATGTACCCATCAAAGTATCAGTTAAACAAAATATGCTGCCTTCTATTCCAAGCCTTGGCAATAAAATTTGCAGTCTTAAATACTTCAGCATTAAAGAGCCATTTCAATTTATGGCCATCATCTACCCAAAATAGCTCAGGTTTTTGGTTTTGCATGGCCTCAAATAAAGGGACCCTCAAATCATCATACAGGGTGCAATAAAACATAAAATGAAATTCATTTTCAACATCTTTTAAATCACAAACATTACAGATCCTATTCTCTTCAGGGATAGCTGTGAACCGCCCTACCTCAATGGCCAGGGGCAGGGTACCACTCCTCAGCTGGGCACACAGTGACCTCTGGCTTCTGGTTAGAAAAGAGGTGACATAGGGTTCAGGAACAAAACAATCTTTCATCTGAACATATGATCTGAGCTTGGGCTTCAGCCATACATCATTTGACCACTTCTCTTTAAAACTGAGAAACAGTCTCTGCTTCAACATATTCACATTACAGCGAAGCCTATTGTGAAAAATATAAGAAAGGTCTGCTTCCCTAAAGATAGAGAGGACTTCCATTATCCAGGGATGACTGTGGGCTTTATTCCAGTTGAAAACCTTTTTTGTTAACCTACTCTCTGGCATATCAATAAGGCGGTTCCACAGTCTAACCATTTCTCCTTTTAATTTAACTTCCATTGGTTCCCAGCCCATATCACCCTGTACTGCAAGAATCGGAGCAAAAGCATGCACTCCAAGAAAACATTTAATAGCTCTGTTTTGAATAGAATTTACTTTTTTGGCATCCTTATATCCCCAAACTCCAGCTGCATAGCAACGAATTGGACTTACGCATGCCTCATAAAGCTGTGAATATGTTGAATAACCAATATCTTTACAAAATTTCATTTTACTAATTATTGATCCGACAGCCCTTCCCGCAGAGTCTGCCAATATTCCCATTCCCTCGTCATAGGTCATAAATTCATCTAAAGTAAAACCTAGATATTTATAAACATTAGTAAATTCAAGAGGCAGGGCGCCAAATGAAAAGTTATACAATGATCTTACAGTACCCTTCTTTCTAAAGTGCATAATTTGAGTTTTGTTTTGGTTAATCAGGAGCCTCCATTTAGAGCACCAGAGGTTAACAATATCCAGAATTTTTTGCAGGGAGTCCTCTGACTCTGCCAGGAGGATTATATCATCCGCATAAAATAAAGAACCTAGCACAGTATCCTCCAATGCTACACCTAACCCAGAATTTTTGATCTCCTGAGCTAGATCATTAACAAAAATTGAGAAAAGAGTAGGGGATAAAACGTCTCCCTGCTTTACTCCAAATGGTGTTGGAAACCAACCAGTAGTCAGATCGTTCACTTGCACACATGCTACAGGAGCTTGATACAATACTTTGATTGCTTTGTACAATTTACCATCAACACCATACTGAATTAACTTAAAGAAGAGTAGGTCTCTGTTAACCCAATCAAAGGCCTTTTGGAAATCTAGAAAACAAACAAATGTAGGTTTTTCTTCTTGAATTCTTGCTCTAATAACTGAGGTTACTGTATAAATATGATCGATACAGGCCCTATGCCTCCTGAATCCATTCTGCTCATCAGCAAGTAAATCAAACATTTCTAGGTAATGTGAGAGTCTGTTATTGAGAATACTAGAGTAAAGTTTGTATACTGTACTCATGAGACTAATGCCCCTATAGTTTAGAGGGACGGTTGGGTCACTCTTGGTGGACTTTGGGATTGGCTTAATAATAGACTTATACCAGAAGGATGGAATAGTCCCATACAGGAAACACGCCTTAAATAAACAAAACAATACAGACAAAACCTGGGGGCATTTAAGAACTTCATTATGAAGACCCTCTACACCTACAGCTTTTCCATTTTTTAATTTAGCAATGGCCCTGGTTACTTCTTCTATAGTAAGGTTACTATTCAAAAATGAATTTTCATGATACCCCTCCTGGTCCATCCTCCTCTCAAGAGTATCTTTGGCATTTTTCATTTCTGCCAGAGCACTGTCGTCAAAAATAGGTGGAATACAGTGACCCGAAAACAGGTTGGTAAATTCATTTTCCCACACTTTCAGAACATTTTCTGGACTGGTATCCATATCCCCACTGGGTAGTCTAACTTCCATGGGTATTTTAACAACCTTCTTGGGGCCCAAGCGATTAATTTCACTCCAGAATTGGCGTGGATTATTGGATTGAAGTTGTTCCAAGTGCAATGCTTGACCCCTGCTAAACCTTCGTTTATATAAGCGGAGCTTCTTATCAAAGACATGTTGGCGCTGCTTATATTCATTTCTTAAAGATCTTTTACGCACTCCATCCTGGCATTTTATAAACTCTCTTTCGGCCATTCTTACATCAGCCCATAATGTATTTAGTTCACAATTCCAAAAGAATTTACCCTTACGCTGATGTCTTAGGTTTTTACCAGTGTCATTGGGTCTTGTAAAGAAATGTTTATCCAACTCTGCATACAGCACACTACATAGTGAGCTGTAGCAGAGATCCACCTCCTCTTGTCTGCCCTGAGAGGCCTCAATATTTCTAATCAGTTCTAATAAAGTATTGCAACACAGCTCTGAGGAGAGAAAATTATCAGGAAAAACTCTAAGCCGCTTAATTTTGTTTTGGGCCACAGGGGACTGGACAGAGGGGTTGCTCCCTACCGTAGCTTTAAATTTCAGCAGCAACAGGGAATGGTCAGGCACTTTACATCGATCCCCCAAAAGTTTAAGGCAGTCCGAGCCATTACTCTGCAGTAAATCATTGGGGGTAATAACCCTGAATTCAGTACATAAATCTAGGCAATCATGAGGAACAATAATGTAATCAACTACTGCCTTTCCCTTAGGTGAGATTGATGTGAAATCATCATTAAGAGGAGTGACTCTGCCATTCACAATACAGGATTTAGAGTCTTTAATAAAATTAATAAGTGAGTCACCATGTTTATTTACCACTAAATCCTTAGCTATTCGCTGAGGCACCCCATCCGCCATTAAGCAATCATCCATATCGGAAATTCGACTGTTGAAATCCCCACAGATATACAATGCGTCCACTTCCAGTGAATACACCAGTCCAAGCAGGTGGCTGAAAAAAGACAACGAATCCCTTCCCCGAGCAGAACCTTCGGGTGATAGATAGCATGACAAAATAACAAAGACATATTGTGACACCCGGTGTTCAAATCTTAAAGCAAAGATGCCATCTACACTCTTATCTGCAATGCGGACATCAAAATATTGAAATAATTGGTCCTTAACAAAAATTCCCACCCCACCGGAGGCTTTGGGGGCTTTAATGTGCATATTCCTATTTTGACCAAACCAAGTATAGCCCTTCAAAGTAATAACAGCATCATTTTTCAGATGAGTCTCATTTAGGCAAATAAAATCAGGTTCAAGGGACTGCAATAATAAAGATCGTAAACCACAATTAGTGTCAGTCCATCCATTCACGTTCCAGTGGGTCAGGGTAAAAAGTTCATCACTTACAAGCCGGGCATCAGTCTTTCATCTACCGTCTAGGTGACCACCTCGCCCGCGGGGGGCAACTCCGCGCGAACCGTCATCAGCACCGTCTTTCCTCACAACCCTCCCATTACCACTGATGTAGAAATTCTTCCCAGATGGGAGCTCCCGTAAAAGGGTCCTGAAGTTAAGTTCAATTAGCCGCTCCGTATGTGACTTGGCAGATCGGATATAAACATTTTTGTACCTTTCATCGCGTCTTAGTTTCTGTTTCTGGCGCAGAATTGCAACTTTCTCCTCGACTGTGCGTAACTCCACTTTTATCAAACCGGGACCGTTTCCCCTTGCCTTTGCTCTCTCAACCGCCACAAACTCTGGCATCGGCTGGCACTGGGTTCCCTCGGCCAAAAGGATGCGAACCTTCTCCGACACATCCTCATCTTCCTCGGCCCCGAGCCCCGATATAACAATAGACACATCAGGGTCGAATCTGGTCCCAGCCGTCGGTTTGGAGCCTTTAATCACAGACTCCAGCTTATCCATACGCGCTGTCAGGTGCCCCACCTCGAGGTCAATGTTGTCTTGTATCTCCTTGGTTCGGCTTTCAATTTCAGCTTTCAGTTCTTCTTTCTGCTTATTTATAAGCTTCTCCATGGATGTTTTAAAGCCATCCAACTTACTATTCAGCTCCCGTTTCATGGAGTTTTGATAGTGGTCCATTTTTTCATTCAGAGCTCTGGTATATTCAACAAAATCACCCTGTGCTCAAACAGTGTAGGTGGGTCTTTTTTTTTTGGCTTTTCTGTTGATGAACTCCAGGTTTCTATAGATGACTATAGATAAGTTCTATAGATAAGTTCCTGTACATCAGTGTTTGTTTACATGTTTGTTTTTTTGTTTTTGTTTTTGTTTTTTTAGGGAAACTATTTATTTATTTATTTGAAAGGTTGAGGTGGTTGATTTTCTTTGCCAAGTAAGATCTTGCAACAAAGCCTGAACAGGGCATCTTAGTTCTGTTCATGTTTGCATTCTTGATAAGAGACAAGATTCTTGATAAAAATGGCGTCTAGTCATGCTTTCATTCATACACAAACCAACCTTCGTCAGGAGCGCACATCACCGTCGGTATGTAAACTCACTAAACACGCATCCCGATAGCTGTCGACTCCTCTCGCAGTTTATGTTTAAACTTAGGACATGTTTGTGATTGTGAACGTTACCGCGCTGTGTCGCGTTGTGTCGGCATTTGTTTATTCGGACACTTGATTCATTCATAACAAACGGTGTTTGATTTTGCCGCGGTGTCTCTATAGGACCGTGTGCGCATGCTCTGTGAGCGCTAATGATTATGGGTAACGTAGTTCTTTTGAACCTGCTGCTGAACCAGTGCAGGCTTGTTGAATTCTTATTGTTATTGTTGTTGTGGATTGAGTTATTATTGTTACTCAGCATATAACCTGCTTCCTTATCATGACAACAATAATAATAATAATAATAATATTTTCAGTGCTTTCAAATAGTACATTGCAATCGTTTATTAGTTTATTAGTAATATAATATAATGTTTGGTCACTGAAAAGAATGTATTGTGATTGCTTTTTCCCTTATTTTTCTAGGTTTATAACCTGTGTATTTTGGTGATAAATAAACAACAAAAGAAGCACGAGTTATAGCCTTTGTGTGCTGCCTGACTGCCTATTCGGAGGGTTAAAATTGAAAAGTCCGAACAGTTATAAACTGACGCCAGCTCTGAGGCATGAACCAAGCCCAAAGACCAAAAATAATCATCAAGGCTGTTTAACTCAAAGTGACTGTAAGCCAACAGCCCGTCCATACTGCTCATCTACTATCTTGCAAGACTAAGCTAAAGCCAGGAAGAGGACACAGTCGGATAACAGGACTATTCCCAGTTGGCATTGAAAGCATTGAAAGTCAACGCAAAAAGAAAGCAAGATGGCAGATGGTGAGCTGGAGAAGCTAAAGCTGAAGCGTTCAGCAGCCCAAACCGCTTTCACTAAAAGAGCAAATCATCTCATCTCCAGGGCTAACGCTCTAAGTGAAACTGAACTAAGAAGTGAATGGAGGAACCTCAAAGTGGAACACAAAAGAGTCACTGATGCAGGGTTCGATTATGCCATGGCTCTGAGAGAAAAGGATGATGAGGAGGCTGGAAGGAAGGCAGAGCAAGTCGACGAAAAAACAGCACAGTGCAACTGCAAGTTTGATGAAACTGAACAAATACTCAAAACAAGCTTCTGGACCAGGTTCGCTGAAGAGGCGTTCACCACCCTCGCTGAAGAGGCTGAATCAGCCATGGACCAGGCCGAGGCATCTGATCACCAGCAGATGACTAGGAGGGAGCGTGAGCTGGTGAATAGAGACCTGGAACGGGAGGTCTTTGAACTCACTAAAGTAGTGAATGAGTGGATTGATCTGATTCCTAGACCCAACTTAACAGAGTCAAGGGACCGAACCAGGAAACTAAAGAGACGACATGAGAGACTGTGGGATAAGTGGGTGTGGCGAGGCTGGAACCAGGCTGATGACGATGACGATGAAGAGGAGCTACAAGAACAGGCGGAGCCAAATGTTAAGGTGGATGAAAACCAACACAAAGAGCAGGGTGAGACCGGTGAACAGGCCGCGACGGCTAATGCTCGCCCTGACCCTGACCCATTCTGCCCTGTAGAAGCTCAAGCCCCTGTAGGCGGCGTCCAGCATGGCTTGCCAACCATGCCCCCCAGTCTCAGCTCTAGTGCACTTCCAATTGCAACAAGCTCACCACACGGCACCTCCAACACACTGCAAGGTGTGCCAGGCCCATATCCCGGGGCTTACAGCTTCAAGCCCCACATAACTCTAGAAAGAGCACGCCTGCCCATGTTTTCCGGTAACATGAGAGATTATTACCGGTGGAAAGCTGAATGGGAGGACCTTCAGCAGCTCGGAAACCCACATGGGTTGGAAAATGTGAGAAAATTCCACCTTCTTGGCAGCCTAGATGAGAAAGTCAAGAGGGACCTCGTGTTGTCCAGCTGCGGATCCGCCAACGATGTGTTCAGACTTCTGGATAACAAGTACGGAAACAAACCAAGGATTGTGCTGCTGATCTCAAAAGAAGTTCATGGACTTCCCCCTGTCAAGGGAAATAACCCTAGAAAGACAATTGAACTAATCCAGGCTGTGGAGAGAGCTCTTCGTGATCTCCAAGTCTTGGGGGAGGCAGATGCTGTGAAAAATCGAGTGGTGGTGCAGTCGATTGAGAGTAAGCTGCCTGACTCCCTGAAAGAAAAGTGGCTAACGCATAAAAATGACCCCGCAAGTGGATTTTCATCAAGCAACCACTTTACAGTGTCTGTTGATTCATAGTGGGTTGCATTAACACAGTAAACAGAGGTCATCTTAGTTCTGTTCATGTTTGCATTCTTGATAAGAGACTTTGCTTAACTCCATCTGACTCCTTGTAGGGGTGAAGGAGAAGGCCGGCTTCATCACTCCGGTTCCTGGAGGTGTGGGTCCGATGACAGTAGCCATGCTGATGAAGAACACTGTGACTGCTGCCAGAAATGCACTGATGCATTAAACACACATATACACACATACTTGCGCACGCACTATAATTCCAATAGTTTTAATGAATGACATATGTCAGTGCATACCTACATACACTGATTTCCTTAGGACACAGACACACAAACACACATACATGCCCAACACACTCTTTATTTAAAAAATGAACTCATGACTCCATACCTCCTGGGAAACTTATTTGATATTTATATTGTTTATATTGCAGAATTGTTCGTTTATTTATTTTAGTTATTTATTTTCAGAGTTTACTTTTTAAGATTTTAGATTAATATTTTTTCTACTGAGCTCATTTTCGTTCATTTTGAATATTCCAGATTGACTGGAAATGGAATGAATAAATAAAAAGTTTTATGCTGTAGGAATATTTCTCGTTTCTCTTTTTTTTCAGTCACTTTCCATATGTACTGGGAATTTAAATCTGTTGTTTTAGTTTAATTTGGAAGGCTTCATAAAGGAATAGAGTGTGCATTCAGTCCATCAGAATAGATTGTTCTGACCTGTGTCTAATGTGATACTGTGCTGATCTCTGCCGGGAAACTTCATTGCTCCAGTTCACCAGGGAGGTTAGAGCAGCCATGGAAGGTCAGCTACAAACATCACACACCTGAAGCTGGTAGGGATTCAGTGTCTTGCTCAAGGACACTTCAGCAGATTAGAGGCTCGCCAGCTGTGGCCTTGAAGCCACTTGATACTTTAGTGTTAAGCTTTTGTTGCTGTGGTATATTTTTTTTTGATTGATTTCTTTTATTTAAGTGTCATACTTCACTCAGAAGCCCAGCCCATATGGGCTTACAAGACACTGTTACACACATTACAAAACCATACTCAAACATACAACAACAGCAACAACAAAGTACGCATTAGAATAAATCAGGCATACAAAGTCAAATCCAAAATGTACCCATCAAAGTATCAGTTAAACAAAATATGCTGCCTTCTATTCCAAGCCTTGGCAATAAAATTTGCAGTCTTAAATACTTCAGCATTAAAGAGCCATTTCAATTTATGGCCATCATCTACCCAAAATAGCTCAGGTTTTTGGTTTTGCATGGCCTCAAATAAAGGGACCCTCAAATCATCATACAGGGTGCAATAAAACATAAAATGAAATTCATTTTCAACATCTTTTAAATCACAAACATTACAGATCCTATTCTCTTCAGGGATAGCTGTGAACCGCCCTACCTCAATGGCCAGGGGCAGGGTACCACTCCTCAGCTGGGCACACAGTGACCTCTGGCTTCTGGTTAGAAAAGAGGTGACATAGGGTTCAGGAACAAAACAATCTTTCATCTGAACATATGATCTGAGCTTGGGCTTCAGCCATACATCATTTGACCACTTCTCTTTAAAACTGAGAAACAGTCTCTGCTTCAACATATTCACATTACAGCGAAGCCTATTGTGAAAAATATAAGAAAGGTCTGCTTCCCTAAAGATAGAGAGGACTTCCATTATCCAGGGATGACTGTGGGCTTTATTCCAGTTGAAAACCTTTTTTGTTAACCTACTCTCTGGCATATCAATAAGGCGGTTCCACAGTCTAACCATTTCTCCTTTTAATTTAACTTCCATTGGTTCCCAGCCCATATCACCCTGTACTGCAAGAATCGGAGCAAAAGCATGCACTCCAAGAAAACATTTAATAGCTCTGTTTTGAATAGAATTTACTTTTTTGGCATCCTTATATCCCCAAACTCCAGCTGCATAGCAACGAATTGGACTTACGCATGCCTCATAAAGCTGTGAATATGTTGAATAACCAATATCTTTACAAAATTTCATTTTACTAATTATTGATCCGACAGCCCTTCCCGCAGAGTCTGCCAATATTCCCATTCCCTCGTCATAGGTCATAAATTCATCTAAAGTAAAACCTAGATATTTATAAACATTAGTAAATTCAAGAGGCAGGGCGCCAAATGAAAAGTTATACAATGATCTTACAGTACCATTCTGTCAAAAGTGCATAATTTGAGTTTTACTTTAGTTTATCAGAAGCCTCCATTTAGAGCACCAGAGGTCAACAATATCCAGAATTCTTTGCAGGGAGTCCTCTGACTCTGCCAGGAGGATTATATCATCCAAATAAAATAAAGAACCCAGCACAACATCCTCCAGTGCTACACCTAACCCAGAATTTTTGATCTCCTGAGCCAGATCATTAACAA
Source organism: Myripristis murdjan (assembly GCF_902150065.1). Classification (NCBI taxonomy): domain Eukaryota; kingdom Metazoa; phylum Chordata; class Actinopteri; order Holocentriformes; family Holocentridae; genus Myripristis; species Myripristis murdjan. The sequence goes on from NC_043988.1 coordinate 26,449,959, forward strand.
AAATTGAGAAAAGAGTAGGGGATAAAACGTCTCCCTGCTTTACTCCAAATGGTGTTGGAAACCAACCAGTAGTCAGATCGTTCACTTGCACACATGCTACAGGAGCTTGATACAATACTTTGATTGCTTTATACAATTTACCATCAACACCATATTGAATTAACTTAAAGAAGAGTAGGTCTCTGTTAACCCAATCAAAGGCCTTTTGGAAATCTAGAAAACAAACAAATGTAGGTTTTTCTTCTTGAATTCTTGCTCTAATAACTGAGGTTACTGTATAAATATGATCGATACAGGCCCTATGCCTCCTGAATCCATTCTGCTCATCAGCAAGTAAATCAAACATTTCTAGGTAATGTGAGAGTCTGTTATTGAGAATACTAGAGTAAAGTTTGTATACTGTACTCATGAGACTAATGCCCCTATAGTTTAGAGGGACGGTTGGGTCACTCTTGGTGGACTTTGGGATTGGCTTAATAATAGACTTATACCAGAAGGATGGAATAGTCCCATACAGGAAACACGCCTTAAATAAACAAAACAATACAGACAAAACCTGGGGGCATTTAAGAACTTCATTATGAAGACCCTCTACACCTACAGCTTTTCCATTTTTTAATTTAGCAATGGCCCTGGTTACTTCTTCTATAGTAAGGTTACTATTCAAAAATGAATTTTCATGATACCCCTCCTGGTCCATCCTCCTCTCAAGAGTATCTTTGGCATTTTTCATTTCTGCCAGAGCACTGTCGTCAAAAATAGGTGGAATACAGTGACCCGAAAACAGGTTGGTAAATTCATTTTCCCACACTTTCAGAACATTTTCTGGACTGGTATCCATATCCCCACTGGGTAGTCTAACTTCCATGGGTATTTTAACAACCTTCTTGGGGCCCAAGCGATTAATTTCACTCCAGAATTGGCGTGGATTATTGGATTGAAGTTGTTCCAAGTGCAATGCTTGACCCCTGCTAAACCTTCGTTTATATAAGCGGAGCTTCTTATCAAAGACATGTTGGCGCTGCTTATATTCATTTCTTAAAGATCTTTTACGCACTCCATCCTGGCATTTTATAAACTCTCTTTCGGCCATTCTTACATCAGCCCATAATGTATTTAGTTCACAATTCCAAAAGAATTTACCCTTACGCTGATGTCTTAGGTTTTTACCAGTGTCATTGGGTCTTGTAAAGAAATGTTTATCCAACTCTGCATACAGCACACTACATAGTGAGCTGTAGCAGAGATCCACCTCCTCTTGTCTGCCCTGAGAGGCCTCAATATTTCTAATCAGTTCTAATAAAGTATTGCAACACAGCTCTGAGGAGAGAAAATTATCAGGAAAAACTCTAAGCCGCTTAATTTTGTTTTGGGCCACAGGGGACTGGACAGAGGGGTTGCTCCCTACCGTAGCTTTAAATTTCAGCAGCAACAGGGAATGGTCAGGCACTTTACATCGATCCCCCAAAAGTTTAAGGCAGTCCGAGCCATTACTCTGCAGTAAATCATTGGGGGTAATAACCCTGAATTCAGTACATAAATCTAGGCAATCATGAGGAACAATAATGTAATCAACTACTGCCTTTCCCTTAGGTGAGATTGATGTGAAATCATCATTAAGAGGAGTGACTCTGCCATTCACAATACAGGATTTAGAGTCTTTAATAAAATTAATAAGTGAGTCACCATGTTTATTTACCACTAAATCCTTAGCTATTCGCTGAGGCACCCCATCCGCCATTAAGCAATCATCCATATCGGAAATTCGACTGTTGAAATCCCCACAGATATACAATGCGTCCACTTCCAGTGAATACACCAGTCCAAGCAGGTGGCTGAAAAAAGACAACGAATCCCTTCCCCGAGCAGAACCTTCGGGTGATAGATAGCATGACAAAATAACAAAGACATATTGTGACACCCGGTGTTCAAATCTTAAAGCAAAGATGCCATCTACACTCTTATCTGCAATGCGGACATCAAAATATTGAAATAATTGGTCCTTAACAAAAATTCCCACCCCACCGGAGGCTTTGGGGGCTTTAATGTGCATATTCCTATTTTGACCAAACCAAGTATAGCCCTTCAAAGTAATAACAGCATCATTTTTCAGATGAGTCTCATTTAGGCAAATAAAATCAGGTTCAAGGGACTGCAATAATAAAGATCGTAAACCACAATTAGTGTCAGTCCATCCATTCACGTTCCAGTGGGTCAGGGTAAAAAGTTCATCACTTACAAGCCGGGCATCAGTCTTTCATCTACCGTCTAGGTGACCACCTCGCCCGCGGGGGGCAACTCCGCGCGAACCGTCATCAGCACCGTCTTTCCTCACAACCCTCCCATTACCACTGATGTAGAAATTCTTCCCAGATGGGAGCTCCCGTAAAAGGGTCCTGAAGTTAAGTTCAATTAGCCGCTCCGTATGTGACTTGGCAGATCGGATATAAACATTTTTGTACCTTTCATCGCGTCTTAGTTTCTGTTTCTGGCGCAGAATTGCAACTTTCTCCTCGACTGTGCGTAACTCCACTTTTATCAAACCGGGACCGTTTCCCCTTGCCTTTGCTCTCTCAACCGCCACAAACTCTGGCATCGGCTGGCACTGGGTTCCCTCGGCCAAAAGGATGCGAACCTTCTCCGACACATCCTCATCTTCCTCGGCCCCGAGCCCCGATATAACAATAGACACATCAGGGTCGAATCTGGTCCCAGCCGTCGGTTTGGAGCCTTTAATCACAGACTCCAGCTTATCCATACGCGCTGTCAGGTGCCCCACCTCGAGGTCAATGTTGTCTTGTATCTCCTTGGTTCGGCTTTCAATTTCAGCTTTCAGTTCTTCTTTCTGCTTATTTATAAGCTTCTCCATGGATGTTTTAAAGCCATCCAACTTACTATTCAGCTCCCGTTTCATGGAGTTTTGATAGTGGTCCATTTTTTCATTCAGAGCTCTGGTATATTCAACAAAATCACCCTGTGCTCAAACAGTGTAGGTGGGTCTTTTTTTTTTGGCTTTTCTGTTGATGAACTCCAGGTTTCTATAGATGACTATAGATAAGTTCTATAGATAAGTTCCTGTACATCAGTGTTTGTTTACATGTTTGTTTTTTTGTTTTTGTTTTTGTTTTTTTAGGGAAACTATTTATTTATTTATTTGAAAGGTTGAGGTGGTTGATTTTCTTTGCCAAGTAAGATCTTGCAACAAAGCCTGAACAGGGCATCTTAGTTCTGTTCATGTTTGCATTCTTGATAAGAGACTTTGCTTAACTCCATCTGACTCCTTGTAGGGGTGAAGGAGAAGGCCGGCTTCATCACTCCGGTTCCTGGAGGTGTGGGTCCGATGACAGTAGCCATGCTGATGAAGAACACTGTGACTGCTGCCAGAAATGCACTGATGCATTAAACACACATATACACACATACTTGCGCACGCACTATAATTCCAATAGTTTTAATGAATGACATATGTCAGTGCATACCTACATACACTGATTTCCTTAGGACACAGACACACAAACACACATACATGCCCAACACACTCTTTATTTAAAAAATGAACTCATGACTCCATACCTCCTGGGAAACTTATTTGATATTTATATTGTTTATATTGCAGAATTGTTCGTTTATTTATTTTAGTTATTTATTTTCAGAGTTTACTTTTTAAGATTTTAGATTAATATTTTTTCTACTGAGCTCATTTTCGTTCATTTTGAATATTCCAGATTGACTGGAAATGGAATGAATAAATAAAAAGTTTTATGCTGTAGGAATATTTCTCGTTTCTCTTTTTTTTCAGTCACTTTCCATATGTACTGGGAATTTAAATCTGTTGTTTTAGTTTAATTTGGAAGGCTTCATAAAGGAATAGAGTGTGCATTCAGTCCATCAGAATAGATTGTTCTGACCTGTGTCTAATGTGATACTGTGCTGATCTCTGCAGGGAAACTTCATTGCTCCAGTTCACCAGGGAGGTTAGAGCAGCCATGGAAGGTCAGCTACAAACATCACACACCTGAAGCTGGTAGGGATTCAGTGTCTTGCTCAAGGACACTTCAGCAGATTAGAGGCTCGCCAGCTGTGGCCTTGAAGCCACTTGATACTTTAGTGTTAAGCTTTTGTTGCTGTGGTATATTCAACAAAATCACCCTGTGCTCAAACAGTGTAGGAGGGTCTTTTTTTTTTGGCTTTTCTGTTGATGAACTCCAGGCTTCTATAGATGACTATAGATAAGTTCTATAGATAAGTTCCTGTACATCAGTGTTTGTTTACATGTTTGTTTTTTTGTTTTTGTTTTTGTTTTTTTAGGGAAACTATTTATTTATTTATTTGAAAGGTTGAGGTGGTTGATTTTCTTTGCCAAGTAAGATCTTGCAACAAAGCCTGAACAGGGCATCTGTGGGGAAACTGGGGGGACACTGGCAGTTTCCTCATCAAGACATTTCTGTCTGGATTTATGTCTTTGGACACAAAATGCATTTCTGTTATCTTGTGAATGTTTTAGAGACATGTTTACTGAGTCTCTCTGTCATCAGTGCAACTAAATTCACTTTCAGTTTGATTGATCATTGATAACCAGTTCTTCCAGAGCTAGTCTACTTGTCTATGACGGCCATACAACCACACAGGGAGGTAACGTGGACCATTTTTCAGGAGGAAATGGTGAAACTGATAACGTTCCTGGTGATGAATGATTTGTTGAAAAGCATTTTCCTCCTCCAGCTACCGCTTACGTATGTGCCTCTGTCTTCACCTGTCCACCTGCTGCAAACCATTCATTCCAACTAAAATCGTGCCCAACAATCTATGCAAATATCACTTCCCACTGTAAACACCCCCCTGAAAACCCCCAGCTTTCACAACACTTTCCCTCTGAAATGAAGCAACCCCTTTCAAGCACATTATATGCTTTGGTTAAACTGAGAATCTGCCAAAGCTAGCAGGAAACTCAGGAAAGAAGAAAGCATCATTGAAGTGCCTCAGGGAGTGAAACGCTTGCCCCCACCACCATCCACCTTGAGAATTTGTCTCTGCATGCAGGTAGCTTTCAGAGAAAAGCCCAGGAAATGATGTGGGCTCCAATCAATTGTATGATTTAGCAACGGGAATGCCTCTCATTTTTCATGGAATCATAGGATTATGATTGGCTGTTCACATCCTTCCAAAGGACGATTAGGCTATATAAAGCTCAGGTTAGTCCTGCATTCAATCACAGCAGCTACGCTCACCAAAGGAGATTCTCGAGACCATCAGATATCTCACACTGTCAGACGGCACGATGTTTACACCGACAGTTTCAGAGAAGGGTGAGTTTCTGGTTTGTTTCATGTCAAATTGAAACTATTAGACTGAACAAAATGACAACATATTATCTCCTCTGCAGTGACAACTTCAGCTGTTTTAAATTGTTTATCAGATTTTATACAGCACTCTTAAGACTATGGTTATGCACCAAGATCTTTTCAGTTCATAGACAATTGAGGCAATAGCTCATTATTACATTCAAATCATTCATGTTTTGCTGAGGTATTGTTACTTTCCCTGAAAATAAAAAATAGAATGATGTGAATACCAGGGGCATGACTGTGATTACAGGCAACGTTTTTGCTTACTGATCATTAACAGTGCCAAGTTCAGAACAGAGGAATGAGCATTTGTGGCATTTAGTAAAAATGTTTAGAGTTTTGGAAATATGGCTGCTGCCTCTTTCAGTATGAATATGGAGATAATCTTGGAGGGAACACAGTCTGAGCAAAAACATGATGTGAAATATGCCTCAATATTTGCTGGATTGAGAATGCGGTGTGCAGCAAAACAAATCTTTTCATATAATATATCCCAGTGATATCTAACCTTGTGTTTTGTGTGTTCCAGCCATCTTTTCAGTGGTGTCAGTGCTGATCCTGCTGGCCACTGCAGGCCAGTCTGCAACACTAGTAGATAACTCTGATCCAACAGCCAGCCCTGCTCCATCAGACCTCACGCTGACGACTCGGCTTGACAATGGTAAGCAGCTTCAGTGTGTCAACTGCAGTCACCTAGGACTGTGGAGATTTTTTCCAGATCTCAAAAGACTCAAATTGAAGATGCAATGAACTTGAAGTGCTTTGTTTTTAAAATTTGCCTCTGTCTCTCTGTGTGTGTAGGCAGTATGGAGGAGCCTCGAGTTCAGCGACTGCACGCACCATGCAGGGAGGAACATGCTGACTATTGTCAAAACGATGGACAGTGCATGTACCCACAGGACACAGACACTCCTTTTTGCATGTGAGACACCAAGCATTAACACACACACACACAAACAAAGGCTTTTTCCCATTAAAACTTATCACCGAAACACTTTCAAATGTATGTGCACCTGTTGATTCTTGTCCAGATTGCAGTGCACTCACGTCTCTCTCTCTGTGTCCGCAGTTGCAAGCCTTCGTACAGCGGGGTACGGTGCATGAACATCATTGGGGGCTCTCAGTCTCCGGCCAGCTATGAGGAACTGATTGGCATCAGCGTGGGAGTGGCCGCGCTCATCTTTGTCCTGGTTATCGCATTTTACTGCTGTGTCCGCAAGAGGTGAGCAACTCTTGTCTGCAGATCATGTGTCCTCCTTCTAGATAGTGCTGTTCAAGTTGCCATGCTCAACCTTGAAGCATAGCGACCTTGCCTTGAATGAATGAGTTTTTGTAGCATCACTCATCATTTTCCAGGTAGCATGAAATTTAAGGCTGGATTTTCAGTGTTCATTTTTTCTCCCATTTGAATTGCAATATTGTACTTGTTTCATATCTGTTTTGGTGTAATTACTGGTATAAACAGTTTAACTTCTGCTAAGACAAAAATAACTGGTGTTGTGTCTCTTTTCAGGTGTACCAAATCAGCATCACTGATAAAACATGCACCATCTGAGACCTCAGTGTGACCAGAACGGTTCACTGCTCCTTGTCGCTATCACCACCACCATCATCATCATCATCATCATCACCGCCACTATCATGATCGTCACTGACTCAGCATCATGTTTCATCAGCTTTTTGCATTTAATGTAAACACAGCGATTTCATCTTATTACATAACCTATGGCAATGAAAATGACAGACAACAGAATGAGCCTCAATGTGCCTCAAGATGGATGGAAAACTTCAGCATTGACTTCATTAATCTCTAAACAGTGCAGAGCATCTAAATGTCAACATTTGTTTTTGCCTTTTGTCAAAAAAAGCGTAATACATTTTGCACTGTGGTTGGTATTCATCTGATTCCGGCAAGATTGAATAGTATCAGAAATGGAGGGTGCCTTTGTGCTATACAGGCTCAGTTGTTGATTATGGTCTGTTGTTTTCTTTTTAAGTCATTAAAATCATGCCTATTTATTGTAATATATAAAATAACTTATTTAATGTGTGATGTTTATTTAAATTTTTTAAATAAATTAATGAAAATGAACCTTGTTGTGTTGCTTTAATTTCCAAGGGTAAAAAAGATGGATACGCAGGCAGGCACGCACGCACACACACACACACACACACACACACACACACACTCACAAAGTGTGTGTGTGTGTGTGTGAGAGAGTGATACACACACTCGTTTTTCAGTGAAACTTTTGCTTAATTCATGCAGCCAATATGAGCAGACTAAGTGGTTTGGTTTGGTTTAGTTTGGTGTGTGTGTGTGTGTGTGTGTGAGAGAGAGAGAGCTGGGGATTTTGACCCACACTCATTTAAAAATAAGAAATCAAAGTTGTGACTAACAAAAAAAGAAAGACACAAGAAATAAAGCAAATGAGTGTCTGATTATCAGCATGGAGGAGGTAATAACCAGTGTGTTGGGGGCTCGGTTTTGCTGGGACTGGGACACGCAATATTTGGCAAGAAAAGACAAAAAAAAAAAAAAAAAAACTATTTCCCTAAAGTAGGCTGCTGAAACACTCAAGCGGTTATCCTGCTATTACAGACTACAGTTAATGGTCATCCTGGCTTTTCTCCTGCATCCCTTTAGGATATCCTCTATTTTCAAAATGAGAACATAAATGCAGGCAGCAAGATTTCCTTTAGTGAAGAGCATTTACAAACCTATACATTACAGAAAGATAATACAAATAAAGAACAATAAAGTAGATAAAACAGTAATTAGGTGACTACACATTTTATTGACCCTGGATTCTCATAAATCCCTAAAGGAAGATGGGAATATTATCAATATTATAGCGATTTCCTTGGAATTTTCCAAAACTGATAATAAAGCTTGGCAGCGTCATCTCTATCTGATGTAAACGCATCGGTGGGCTTAAATGAGAATTCAGCAGAATTCAGAAGTCCAATTATAATAAGGAAAAAAAATAAATAAATAAGACTCCTGCACATTCAGCTCCACCTAATTTTTTTGAACACCTTTGCCTGGCGGGGGCTGACTTTTTATTTGGTCCTTTGAAGTGCGAAATTGTCTAAATTACAGGAGTCGACCACCACACCCAAACCGCAAGATCTAGTCGATTGGTCTCTAGTTGTCTTCGTCGACGAAAAAAAAAAAAAATCCTGCCTATTTACCTAATCCCTACTTTGACAAAGTCGGAAACGTTTATCCTCCAGGTTGGCGCATACCTGAAGCCTGCCGTCCCTGCCTGCCCACGTACCACCAGCTTCCCGCAGCGACCCGCGGCTCTGACATGGGGAACGGCACACCATCAGCGCTCCTCTCACTTTTCAGTAAGTTGTTTTCTTAAACTTTGATAAACAGAAGTCAGGGGAAAAAAGCCGGAGGTTTAGCGTAGTTGGGCAATGTTTTCATTTGCGGCTTCTTGTGCGTCAAATGAGTAGCGCATATGGCAACTCGCCCGAGCCGACCGAGCCAAGATCAGACATAAATCACACTGGAAATTTATTGAATCAATTTTTAACGAAAGGATCAAGGGAAATCGCGAGCCGTGTGGGCGAGCTTTATCTGAGAGTTTGGAGACGTGGGCTCCTGTAGCCACTGTCTGCGCGTCTAATCATCCCCAAATTCCTTCTCTTTTGCTTACAGGCAAATTAAGTGCGCTCTGTGCCACCAGACATTTCTTCTATTCAAGAGTCATTTTTATCGGAACATGATTTCGGGGACTTCGCCATGCATTTGACGCCCATCTGTCGACCCATTACGCGGGATGCCAAAGGATGTTGACAGAGATAAATGAACTTTAAGGTTTATGTATGGAGAGCAAGTTGTTCACTTAAAATTCTCAGCAAATATCGTCCTCCAATTAAAAGAACTACAGTAGTGCTGCTGTATGCTTTAGAGGGATGCATACATTTAATTAGTCCCTAGAGGAGCTTTATTGTGATATGATGAGGAGAGAATATCAATAAGGATGATGAAGTCACTATTAGATTCACCTCTGATGGCCACCAACACCCTGTATATTAATGTTAACATATTTCATCACGTTTGCTTGCGTGCTGCTTACTTTTTTTGTACTGTAATCTGTGTACGTGTGTGTGATCATTATGACAAGGGCACTTACCCATTCATCACCATTTGTCACAGCTGTATTTTGTCTGATAATCTGCCTCCTTTCATTATTCTTGGTTATGTGGGTCATAAGCATGCTGTACCCCCGCTGACCTTTATCCTGAAAACCCCTCAACAGTTGCACCATTGTGAAATTTACAAACGTCACAAATGTAGAGGAAACTTAGCTGTGTTTCCTTGTGCGTATTACTTTACTGCTGCTAATCAAAAAAAATAAAAGTACAAGCATTTCCTGTACACCTGTTGCATCATGAAGTGATAATGAGATGCTTACTGGGAAAATACTGGTTCGTGTCATGCCACGGAGATTAGGGTGAGTCAGTAATGATAAAAAGGTGGATCTAATAATGATTTATTAAGTAATACGGAGACTTCGCTTCATCACCACCTCCAGCTCGTGGGCTGTGTCCCTCACACCGACCGAACAAAGTCAGAAACACCCAACAACCAACCGGAACCTTCACCTTGGAAAACATGAAAATAGCAGCCATAACAACAGACAGGCATGCAGACAGAGAGGGAGCGATGGCGAGGGTTTGGTTGCTTCTGTAGCTAGTATAACTAGAGTTACCTGGATACAGTGCATGCACACTTTTTTTTTTTTTTTTTTTGGTCCTGCCTGGAGGAACGTGGGCGTCGTCAAATGCCACACCATTACCCCAAGTCGTGCAGGCTGGTACAGGCATGAGGACCGGGCAACACGAGCCACACCGCATCACGTTCCACTTCTCATAGTTTACATAACAGCTTGGCTCGATGGCAGCAGAGTGATGGCATGGCATCAGTGCAATAAGGGTAAAGGATTTAGTCGATTACATTGGGGCAGAGATATATGTATATCAACCAGTAGATGCAGTACTGACCCACAAAGCACAGAACCTCAACAAAACAGAACCATGCTCTCTTTTCCACAGGTGTCATGCTGGTCTGGCCTCACATTTCCACCAAGAGTGTCTCGTCCAAACTGCAAACCGTAGCCAGCACCTCTCTATCTGCAGGTATTTCCTCTGTCCGCTGTGGTGCTACAGTTTTACTTGCACTTGCTTGTTGACTTGATGCTGTTGCACAAATGCTGTGAAGGTTTCTAGCACATCCACGTGTTCAGTCGTGATCCGAATCACCCTCTATCATCAAGCACAAGAGTGATGCACAACTTAGGGAGTGTTGGTGCAAACACATGTCGACAAGTGACTTTTGAAGTACATTTCTCTATACGCAGTACAACGAGAAGCCCTACAATAGATGTTAAACTGCACGTATCCTTCACATTCACCATTACATACAGTTGCAGTTGAATGGGCAAGTGCAGTGAGTGTCCGCTCCTGCATTAGTCCAGTGTACCATGAGGATGTAATATACAGATGTCTCTACTCTCTATGCACACAGGCCTGCCATTTATAGCTACTGTAGAAAACCCAGACATATTCACTCAGGCTGTGAGGTGGCAAAGTGTGTAAAATCTAAAGTGAAATAGGATTATGCAATTGCCATTTAAGTAATGGAAAATAAAATGGCAATAAACAGTAACAGTTCCGGGTGTACTGTGTGATTTCGTGTTTTGTGCAGAGATGAAAGGGGCTATTAAAAGGGCTGATTAATGAACAGAAGAAGCTGTGGGGCTGCATCATTTCCCAGAGGCAAGTTTTTGGAGCAGATGGTTGCCGAGCCAGACTGTATCATCAGCAGTCTCCCTCAGCAGTTAGCCTCTGAAGCGGATGTATGGCTAATTTGTGTCTATTCATCCCCAAAAGGGCCTCCAGAGAGACGATCAGGGTTAAAAAGATGAAATGTTGCCTGTGAAAATATTTGCAACATTTGGTTTCCTTTGTTGTTTTGGTGATTCAGAGCAGGAGGTGGAGCGCCCTCGTGTGGGAAGACTGATGACACAGCGCTGCGACGCCGCCTTAGATAACTTCTGCCTCAACAATGGACAGTGCATGCTGCTGGTAGACACCAATGAGCATCACTGCAAGTGAGATTCTTTGTGTGTGTGCCTTAACATACATGAACATAACGTTTCAAAGCTTAGAGTGCAGTGTGTGTGACTCTTCCCTTTGTGCTGCAGGTGTGAAAGTGGTTACTATGGTCCCAGGTGTGCCCACATGCAGCTGGTCTTCCAGCCAATGGGAGAGGAGCAGCTGATTCTCACCATCGTCTGTGTGAGTCTGCTGATTATAGGGTTGGCCGGAGCCCTCTACTTCTGCTGCAAATGGTGAGACTGTCGATGAATCAGTGTATGTCTGCGACTGCTTGTGGGTGTACGTGTGTCTGGCCGTGCATGTGCACACATGAATGACTTACGTTGAAATTTTACCATTTCTCAGTTTGATGCTATCTCAGGGTTGCCTTTATCAACAGTCTGACAGCTTGGCACAGCACAGAATCACTGTTTTGTTTTGTTTTGTGCCTTTGTTGTAAATTCAAACAACACGGCAGTATGAATAAGATGCGGCGTTACTTTCACAGGTATAAGAGGAACAGATTTCCACGTCAGCAGAAGCGAACGGGGTACCGGGGAGTGCAGAGTGCATAGTGTGTGTGAGTCACACACCGCCATCTCAGCTCCTGCGAAGAGGGTGAACCAGCATTTCCCCGTTTTTCCCGCATCAAATTCTCAGAATATGACTTCACGCGATGAGTAGATGGCTTATCTAAGGACCATATCAGTGTTTTGCATGTTCGTTCTAGCCCATTTATTACACGGCTCGCATGCCTTACATTTCTGCCAAACATTTTGCAAAGAATATCATAGTTATTTAGATGTTTAAATGTTTTCCCTATTTTTTAAAGTTCAAACATTCAAGCGACAAAACTTAAAAAACTTAAAATCTTCTGTCGCTCTGATTGACATTCATACATAGAAGTCATGGAAATTCAAAAGCAGCTCATAAAACACCTTCAGGGACTCTTTCCTGCCAGAAACTTCAATCTGTTCTGTTGTTCAAACTAATTGTTATGGCTTTTTTCAAAGCAAGAAAAAGCCAAATCCATATCATCATTTTCCTGATGCCCATGTTTGTTTATCATTTGTGCTCTGGGTTTGCCCAGGAGCGTGTGAATGCAGCGCTGTTTGGCAGCTGACTTTGACTTCTAAGATGTCGGAGCGTCCCAGGTGTAGAGGTGAGAGGAGGACATACAAAGTAACTACAACACACAAATCCTCTCAGACAGACTGTTCACTGTGATGGTTTTTCCAAGGTGATGAGTTTTGTAACAAACTGAAATTAATGGAAAAAAAAAATCAGTTGCTTGTAACGGTAGAAAAAAACACATTCAAACATGTAAAAGAGCAGATAATTTTAAGGTAGTTTTATCTAAACAAGATAGGAAGAAATCAACTACATTTACGAACATTTAAAAAAGTATAATATTCTTTGCAAAAATGGTTGGTAGTAATAAATTATATATTAATTGTATTAACTGACTCATCACAAACCTGTGTTTCACGATATAACCCAGGAAGGCAGATCAGGATACAGTGCAGTGACTCACTGACTTGAAATGGTCAAAATGAGTCAGCAAAGAGACTCTTTCCCCACATTTTGCCATGTTACAAGGTTAGGGTTGGATTTTCTAAGAATTATATCACACAAAAAACACAGTGTGTGGCAACACTGCCAGAGGTGAGACCAGTGGAAGGAGAATGGCAAAAAGTTGTGAACCGGCACACACCGGCAAACACCAGGTGTCGAAATGGAACAACAAGCTGATGGAATATGTCTGATATTTTGTATTTGAGCCGATAATCAGTTGGTGTACCTGACGATGTACGCTTTGAGCTTCTCCGTAGTTTTTTTTTTTTTTTTTTTCACCCGTTTCTGCAGTATTCCTCATTAAACACACACAACACGATCATATCAGCTTCATTTTAGGTTCGCTTCACTGTGTGCCTCTTAGCGTGAAATTTCATTTTATTTTATTTCACAGAGCGTTTTTGAGACTTAGCAAGATACATTTGAGCATTGAGGCCTAAAAATGAAAGCGTCCACTTTTGGTGTGGTCCTTAAAATACATTTTCACACACACATTTTAGTATAGTTTGTATGGTCCTATTTTATTGACCTATTTTATTCTTTTTTCAAACCTGATTTTAATTTATGTTTCGCTTTTTAATTCGTTAGCTTCTATTTATTATTGCTGTCATACCGTATCACAAGTCACAGTTACAGTTCAGCCGGCCACTGAGCGTAGTGGTTCTGGTATAACAAACACCATTTAGTCTACGGTGTTCTCCTTTTGATAATTTATTACAGAATATGAGTATGTACACTGGAAACACATTGTATTGGAACCTCTGTTACTGCAATAAAGTCAATACTTTGTGGAATTAATCCATGGTGTTTTTCATATGCCAAGAATGAATAGAATTTGAATGGTTTATTCTGGTATGTATCACTTTTACATTTCTATAAACATATTTTCATAAACTATGCCTTGAGTGTTATATTATTATATTTGTGTTTGGATACGGTTGCTGTCTGAAGGTTTCATTGTTTTGGAAGCACCATCCTCAGATTCTTTTCACGTCTTCACACAGTCTCAGCATTTTTCTGTGCTGAAATCAGAAGAGCTCCTGTGAGAAATTCTTTCTCCATACCAACAGAAACCGATAATTTATGATTTCACTCAATATATATGGACTGTCTCACTGTGAAATGCACTTATTTAGCCAAGGAACCTCTTCAAATAGAAGTAACACATAATACCACACGTCACATGCTTCCAAATGTCCCGTTCTTACAAACATCAGTCACATCAGAGCTCACCCTGTAAATAAAGTCTTGGCTGTTTGAATACCTGCCTGACAACTCGCATGTTGAGATTTACACAGAGAAACTAGGAAAGTCGCTTTAAACTGCTTCTCTGATTGGCCACAGAATCATCATAGAGGGCATAAAATTTGGGTTACCATTAATGTAGGTTATAAAGGATGGTAACTCTTTTGTCTGTAGTTGAAGCTCCTTGAGCTCTGCAGCGAAGCACAACATGCAGTTTGAGAAGAGTTATTACGGGTAACCTAAACTTTTTTTCTGGCTTTACTACCTGCTTGACCCAGCAGCTAATTTAGCAGTTTACTGACCAGAAACTGTAGTTAGCTGGCTAGTTATTGTAATGCATCAGTGGTGAAATGAATTATCCCCATACAAAAACAGCACAAATTGAACTGAGTATTCGCCACTGTTGAGATGACTGAGTAAAAAAGTTAAAGTTCAGTTTTTTGTCAGAATAAATGTGTTTGAAAGTTTGGTTGTCAAATGATATTAGATGCAAGGTCTCAAGCACACTGTAGGGTTTAGTTTGGTGACGAGCCAGAAATGAGGACTCATTGTAGCGTGACACATATGCTGTCCACACATATGCCTGCCTGTAAAAACACTCGCAGTCCTGCAAATAGTTGATGTCAGGAGGATGAATGGAAATACATAAAACTGCTTTCATACTGGCCTTCAGAGATCATTGCAAAGATCAGTCTTTCTGTACTTTTGTTCACTTCTGCAATAAAGAAGCACACTCACACTTCCTGCAAAAAAAAAAGCAATGGTTTTTTAGATCATTTAAGTGAAAATAATATAAGATAAAACAAATAAACAGACAAATTGCCGGAATCAATGTGCTTTTTAAAGACAGCCTGCTCCAAAATGTCACCTTTTCAGGATTTAAGGAATAAACACCTGACAGCCGTGTGGTTTGGAGGTTATCTAAAGGGTTATGAAAGGCTTTCATAAGCTGAACAAGTTTAGGCTTTTCCCAACCCAAAGAAAACCACGCAGCACGAAAAAACACCAAATTTCGGGTTATTTAGGGTTTCGTATGACAACAGCGATATGCAAGGCTGGATGTGCAAAAAAATGAGCACTTAATTACTCTGTAAAATGGTGGTCGGCTGGCAAAGCACCGTGGGGAGAGTTAATCGATAACAACACTTGACTCTCTGGAGCCTCATTAGAGCTTCAGCCAGAGTCAATGAGCCGTGTGTCGACTCCAGCTTGAGCCTCTTTATGTCCTCCATGCTAATGAAGAGCCATGATCGCACATAAACATCGGCTCACTCAGCGCCGTTGTGCTCTGTTTAAGGCATATCTAAAAAACACAGATATGCACGGACACACGCACACCCACACACATTGACACACAGTTGGCTCAAATTACTCTTCATATTTTGTCCTGAATACAGAAGCTTCCAAAACAACATAAGTTCAACACTTTTAAGAATATTTCTGGGTGTTTGAAACCTGAGCGTTATTTTGCTATATTTTTCTGTATTTCTGTTCTTTTGGTCAACTTTGGTCAACCGCCCATTGTTTTTAAACTGTGCTATAGACATAAAATTACTTGATTTAATGTTTCCTAATGTACAGTAACAGATGACTGTGAGTAGTTGAATAAAAAAGCAGTGAAAACACTTTGAGCAGAATAATCTCACACTGCAGTTGCTTATATCTTTTGATGTCTGCAGTTGAACGGTCATCACATCATTTCAGTTAATATAGGCCTAGTCCTTTGATACTTTTTTTTTTTTTTTTTTTTTAGCATTGTTTATACACTTTCTTATTTACTTTGCCTGCTGCTGGTCTTCTGTTATGAACTTTGTTGCTACAGTGCATTTTACTCACTGGAACACCTGTATTTTTTTAATTCAAAAGCGCCCGTAAATGAACTACCGCAGCTGTTTCTCTTGGTGATTGTCATTGTTTGCATTAGTGTGGTTTCTCCTGCCGCGGACCACCAGCATTGCTGGATTTGCTGCTATTTATTTGTTTACGGCACTTTTGCGATGCCAGGTTGGAGATCTCACGCCCTAGTTGTCACACCTTGTATTTACAGAACATTGGATGGGTGCAGCGTCACCCATCTGCTTGCCAGTGAGCTCATGCCCCTTAGAATAACATGTAATACCACAACACACTCGTGCAACAGATAGTCGAAATGTAGGAGGGGTCCCGCTGTAGTGTGAGTGTTAGCTGTGTTGAAAGGACATGCTTTAATTGCCTTTTGGAGTCAGCTGTTGGAGATTACCCACTGGCCTCCTGTTTGTGTGCTTGACAGCTAACACTCCCGGCTACCTGGAGTAATTACATTTTCAACATCTTGACGGCAAAGTCTTGGAAGGCCCAGGCTGACAAAGTAACCAGAATTATTTAGTGATTAGCCTACATGAATATTGACAGAAAAAGCTGCTTGGAGCCGTTTTTGCCGTTCTTAGTATTGCTTTTTTCTGCAGTTCCACGTGTCAGATTAAGTTTTCCTCCCTCTGTAGCTGCCACTCATTTTTGCCCATTCTTCATCAGACTTGAAAAATGCCTGAGTAACCTGATACATCACAATAAACTCAATGCCTTAATGATTTTGTCTACAAAGTCTGTATGCTGTATTGTTCTGCTATTGTACTTGAGAGTCCACCAGAAGATGGTGTCCCTTTACTTCTTATGGCCACATCATTTTTTTTTTTATTTTTTTTTTACAGCAGGTAAGGCAAGCTATTTAATGTAATGATAATGCAAACTAGTCACCAACATTCATCGACAGCATGTAACTCAAACTTTAGACTGGAAACTGAACAATTATTTCCTCCATAACACACCAGTTACTACACCAGTCAATCATACTTTCATCAAGTTTTTGCCCAAACTTTTGCGTGCATGCCCACTTCAACCTTGTTTTCTAAGATCTTGCTGTAAGTCTGTTTGCATGCATGTCCACCTGCTTATCTTAACTCTTGGGAAGTTGGAGGTGAGACTGACGGGTGAAGCGATAGGATTTAAAGTTTGAGACAAAGGCCTGCAGCTGTGTGTCCGACTGTTAGCAGCCGTCAGTGGGCGGCTCTCAAGATGACTTCAGAGTTTCCACAGTTTCCTGTCTCATCCCTCCAATGCCATTGCACATAATCCAAACATTTTATTCCAAGCCTTTATAAACAAAATGTGACGGGCGCGCTGGCCAGAAGTGTTCCCGGCATTCCGAGCAGCCTTCCATTGGGATTCCACTTGAGGCAGGAATGATGGGTTAACCTCCAGCTGGTAGACACAACAAATAACTAACCAACACACCCTCTCTGCAACACCGCCACCCAAGCCTGAAGGCCTCTTCTCACTGTGAGCAGTGGGTTTACCGACACGTCCTGTAATCAAACAGCACATACAGTAATGCAAAGAATGCCATACCACGTAATAACATAACACATGAAGAGAAACATTAACTTACATCATTACAGTTCATGTATAAAACCGCCAGTGTTTTTAATTGTGTATTTCTTTAGCATTATGTCTTGTATGTCTACCTGCCCATGCACTACAGATAAATGAGCAATTTTTTTTTTTTTTTTTTTTGAGAATTACAATATGTTTTGTTGGGTATTGCCCCTGTCTAAATAAACATAAATAAATAAATAAGGAACATTAACATTAACATAAAAAAATAAGAAATTAGAATTGGAATTAGCCTTTCCACTGATTTTTTTTTTTTTTAAATTATTATTTTTTTTTTTATCTCCAAATTGCTACTGTACTTGCATATTTGAGAAAAAATGAATAAATACATAAAATTCGGTGTTCAATTACAGTAAATATGCACATTATAGTCTATATTTAAAATGATCTTGTAAAATGTTAGTATAGTATATGTAGACTATTAATTAGTTAGTATATGCAGACTGGTATATGTAAACTATTCAGTAAGTAAAGACCCCAGTGTAACTTTATTAATATTAAACAATGAGTTTCACAGTCATGCCAGTAATTTATTCACTTTATTGTTTAGAAAACCAATTATCAGCTCATTTTATTGGACTCAATTTATTATACTAATTTATTACTTATTAGATTGCCACCACTGTGGAAATCATAATACTGAGTCAATGTTTATTAGATATTAGTACGATTGTGCCTTGAGTGCAGAGTAGCCAGACTACCATCTGTAGTCTACCATAAAAGATAATATGTGTGCGTGTGTGTGTATGTGTGTGTTGTGGAGGGGGGTTGGGATGGTGTGTGTGTGTGTGTGTGTGTGTATGGGGTGGGTTGGGTGTTATAGAGGACAGACAAGTGCCACAGTTGTTTAGTCATGGTTTGAATGTGTGATTATGGCCTCATATGTGACCATAATGGGAAACGTCCGGAAGCAATAACAGTAAAGGAAGGGGAAACTGTTTTCTTTACGTGTTTTAGAGGCAGCGAGTCAGAAAACATCACTTGCTTTGTGTCTGAATCTGTGTCGGACTTATTATTCCCCGACAGAAGCCTTGTCAGGTGTAAGAACATGAGATGCAGAATGTGTCGCCTAAGGCAAATTAATCATTACACACACA
Organism: Myripristis murdjan; assembly: GCF_902150065.1. Lineage (NCBI taxonomy): Eukaryota > Metazoa > Chordata > Actinopteri > Holocentriformes > Holocentridae > Myripristis > Myripristis murdjan. The sequence goes on from NC_043988.1 coordinate 26,468,764, forward strand.
CACACACACACACTCTTACACACATCTGTACAGTGTGACCCAGTCAAACAGACCCATGCACGCACACACACACACATACACATACATGCACAACCCCCCCCACTCCCCCGCACACATACACACATACACACCCTTCCTTCCTTGAGAGGCAGGCGTTGTCTACACTATAAAAAGCTGCACCCAGCACCACTGGAGGTAAAGAGAGCAAAGCACACTCTCTCCCAGCACGGGACAACCACACACACACGCGCACACACACACACTCACACCTACTCAGATCAGCACAGAACTCTGTCATATACATAATACTCTCCTGGGATATGAACACTCTCGTCCTCGCCTGTCTCCTGTGTTTCGGTAAGTCTGGGCATGCATATGATGTGTGTGTGTTTGTGTGTGTGTGTGTGTGTGTGTGTGTACGTGTGTGCGTGCAGTGCCAAAGATTGTAAAGTGGTGAAATAGAGGGAAATGTAAAATGATAGGGAAAACAGAAGAGAGGGGAGGAAGCAATTTCACCGCAAGTAAGGACTTGTCAGGTGAGCAGAATATTCAGGTGTTTTAGAGGAGCCTGCCTGGGGGAGTGCGTCAGCTCTGGTTGTAGCCAAAAAATCTGCTCAATGGTCTTAAAGCTGAACAATGAGCATTAGTCACTAGCCTGGTCACACCTTGGACACTTGGCTCCAGTAGCTGTGACCAGGTTAGATATTTGAAATACCTGATTATCATTAAGCGAAGCCTTATTCACAGACGTCGATGTCGGTTCCACTGATGTATTCAGGCACCCTGTGGGTTCTGGTAGTACTGGTTTCAGTGCCACCGTGTGCCTAATTTATGAGGGCTGATCACTCTCGCTCTTTCAAGATTTAAGTATGAGAAAGTCCTCATTCTGAAGTGCTGACACGTCTTTGAAACCAACAAAATGTTAGTTTCTGTTCTTAGGTTTAAAAGAGAGGAGCAAGGGGAAAAAAGCTGTGATTGCCGTTTTATTTGTCTGTTTCCAAATTTATGCCATTTTCCTGATTTGGTGGTAACAAGAAAGGTGGCTGGTTATGTGATCCCATTTTTTTCTGATTTCTGTCACAACGATTGCTTAAATGCAGATACCACCAATTTTAGCGTATCCAATATTTTACTTTAAATCATATAATGACATTACAGTTGATAGAGTTCTCTAGTTTGGTATTACGTTGGACATAGGAATTCAAAATTTCATTGCCTTTTGACATCTGACTGAGATCATCTCATTTGATGTAACCCCTGACTCTGATTATTCTGATTTTGACTCTATGTAGGTTGCTTCGTATCTGTGTAGATATGAAGTAATCTTATTTTTTTTTTCTTTGTGCCAATTCATGTGTCTTATCTCTTTGGCCTGGCAGTCGTCTGCAGTGCTCTAGGTGCCCTGGGATCTGAGGCCACACACTCCAGCAGCGGGCTGAGCCATGTGACCGGGGGTCCGGCCTCCGGCGAGGGCCTCCAGAGTTCGCTCAGCGATGACGATGATGACGAGCTGGAAGTGGAGGAAGATCTGAGTGCAAGCCACACCCCTCATGGTACAACTTTGTTTCCTGTCCTCTACTTAGCCTATAGTTTCAGTTTTCATTCTGTTACAGTGACTACGTATACTGCAGTGCAACTACTTGGTTTTCCAGTCAAATGCGGTATCATTTGTAGATGATAAATCTGTTAATCATTGGTTGATGATGTCTGGTGGGATTATTAAATCTGGGTTCAATCATGTTACCATATTCTCAAATCAACATAGAAGTTAGGAAACTAAATTGGCTGATGATATTCTAAATCTACTGACTACTGTGGTGCAATTGACAAAAATGATTATTTTCATTGTCGGCTCTGTCCTAAAATGACTGTGGTCTAAAAATATCTAGTATCACCTAGTGTCCTGTTTCTACGAGGTCACTTTAGGTGTTTAAAAGATATGTGAATGGACCTTGAAGTCATTACAGAGTTTCACTCCTCTTTAACGTTAGTAGCATTTACAAGAAACGCAGTTGGAATGGCAATTTTTTTTTCTTTACCCACAGGAAGTGGGGCAGACTTTGAACTGATAGTATGGAATGCATTTAGTTAATGATTGGTTATAAGATCATTTTCATTTTCATTTACTCATACGTCTCAAAGTGATATGCACAATTATAGTGTCTGTTCAATAAAAAAAAAAAAAAAAAAAAAACAGCAGATGTCAAAATGTTGATGGTAAAAAGTCATATTAAATAGATACTCTAATGTCCAAGCCTGAGAATTCATCATGCACTGATTCAGCCTAGAAACTCTTCTAACTTCAACCTCCAATTCTGAAAAATGATACCATAAACCTGTCAGATGCTCTCTTACCTGTACTGGTGACACTTTGGTCGTTTCTCCCACTACAGATGGGCACGTCAGCAGAGATGAGAGGAGGAAAAAGAAAGGCAAAGGCAAGAGGAAGAACAAGCACAAGAGCAGAAATACCACGCCGTTAAACCCCGAGCACACGTTCTACACCAGCGGATACACTTCAGCTCAGACTACCACAGAAGATCCCTGCACCACCACCCACCTGGGCTACTGCATTCACGGCTTCTGCAAGTACATGGAAGACCTGCAGGAGCCAGTGTGTGTGTGAGTACAACACACATTTCATTGTATTGAATGTGCATTTGAAAAAACAGATTTCCCTAGTAAAGAATTCATGAGTTCTGCATAACTTCCCAACTACATAAGTTGCTTGGTGCTTCTCTAAGCGAAATAGAAGATGCACAAAGCAACCAAGTAATTCATGCTGTAAATGTTCATGATGGTTTTGCATGATTCACTGATTCCTCCACCCTTCTTCATTGAAAACATACACAAAGTGTCTAATGAGTGTTTTCTTTGCTAACTCCTCCCCCTCTAGGTGCATGAAGGGTTTCGATGGAGAGCGCTGCGGGATCCAGACACTGGAAACGGGGAGAAACGAGGAGGAAGAGGAGGGGAACAGGGCCGAGGTGGTGCAGACGGTCTTGGTGATCATCGCTGTGGTCCTGTCCGTGATCAGCTGTACTGCCATCCTGCTCATGACGTGTGCTCAGTGAGTATACAGCACTCATACAACTTTATGCACACACCTTTTCACCTTAAAGCTGCAGTGGCCAAGATTTTTTTTCTCTGAATTGTGTTTCATTGAATATAATTCAGACTTTACTGAGTTAAACTTTGGGATCAAAGACATACAAATGTCATAGCAAAATACTGCGGCTACCAGAGAGACTCTGTTCCACTTTGTGCCACATTTCTCAGAAGGTGGAGGAATGGTAAGAAAGAATGTTTGCAATAAAAAGCCCTTTAGTATTTTTCCACGAACATTTGCATAATGCAGCAGATTGTCGCAGCTTTGAAGTGACCTCTCTCGGTTTTTGTTTGAAGTATGCACAAGGGCAGCCTTCCACACCCCAGCAGATCCCAGCACAATGGGCATTAGCACCCAAACATCCTGCCCAGGAACACTTCTTGGCATCCGGATACACTGACACATCATAAAGCACATAACACACCCAAACACACCCGTAGAAACAAGTATTGTTCATTGCCTTCACAAGACAGACTCACCTGACATTTAAGAGTTTATATGGTTTTTACTTTGATGTTCTTAACAAGTCCCGGACAGTATTGGGTTCTGGTAGGAAAAGTACCAACAATATTTTTTGTGTCACCTCTTTGTTGCCTTTTTTTTAATGGCTCATAAAAGTCTGCAGGTTGATTTTACTTGAAAAATAATTCATTCTACTAAATACCTGTGTTTTATTGTGTTTAATGAGTGACAGTAATGAGGGAACAGCATTGCTCATGCTTTATTTCTAATTACTCTGAGCTGAAATGGACTTCCCGCAAAGGAGGCACAACTCACCTACAATCACCATTCCTTATCAATCAGTAACCATGTTATATCACAGATATTGCCAGAATGTGGAACAAAGTCAACAGTCCAAGAGAAGCAAATATAATTATCGGCAATGGAATTACAGATTTGCAGCCACAGAAAGATAAGTGTTTGGCTGAAGTCCTAGTAGAGAGAAAGTGACAGACTGAAACATCGTGTAATACGTGCGATCAAAAGATGAATCAACTGTGTTTCTCAGGAGTTTAATCACTGACACATGAATTCAAATAACTTAATGACATGAATTCGAATGCACACTGTGTTGCAATTATTTTTTCCTCTAAGTGACTGTGGCAACTCTTGCGAGAGGCGTTGGGGTTTTCAAACAAAAGGCTCTCATCTTATGTGTTCCAATACTGCTTATCACCGACTCTAATACACACCTCAACTCTCTGGATGATTGTCAGCAAACTTTCATTATGGACAATAACTGTTGGCAGAACAGACATGTCACGGATTAACACAACAGCCTACAGAAGCCTTCACGTCACTTAAGAAGTCTTCAACACCAAAAAAAAAAATTCTCTATTTGGCAAGATAACATTACACTAAATGTTCTAATTCTTAACCTGTTAACATGGCAAGTATATACTGAGTGTATTGCTGTGGTGCATAAAATGACCTCTGCAAAGCTAATTAACAGGATGACATGATTATAACAAACTTAATTTAACTTGATAATAATAAACCACAGCACAATCCACCAAGAGTAGAAGAAAATAATTATACTCAGCCTCTCAAATGTGTGATAGTTTGATGCATTTATTTTTTAAGTGTCATACTTTAGTTTATACTACAAGTTGTGTCCTCACACGGCGTCTCTTTCAGTTACAGGACACACAAAAACTTTCTGGCCGCTTACTTGGGAACAGAGGCGGAGGTGGAAAAGCTCCAGAAGCCCATCGGTGATGTGATAGTGTGAGCGTCAAATAACAAGGTAGGTGTACAGCCCCACGTCTGACCTACTTTGTGAGCTACACACACACACAGACACACACACACACTCGCACACATATGCACAAACAAAAACACAAACACCCCCGCGCACCATCTCATTGTAGTCATTCAGGTCTCACAGATTTGTCTGGGTGCGCCCTCAAGAGGGGTAAGGTAACATGTCAGACCTTTGTTTCACGTATTATGATTGTGTTACATGAAACCAATAAAATCACAACACAAACTGGGACCAGCGTCCAATCCGTTAGCAAAACTCAAATCTCTACGTTTGGAAACACAACTGTTTGAGTTAAAGCTATTTCCAGGCCGTCTGACGCCTGCCAGGCTGCTATGATGGCGTCAAAAGCACCCGCAGCGTAAACGGGTGCTCATGTCTTTCCAACAGTTTATCTCAGTGATGTATTTCTTCCAAAGTCTTGCCTAAGTCTTCCAAAGGCGGTGTCAACCCTGCGCTCACGTGAAACTTAAGCCAAACAGGAAAGAGTGGGCTAAAGGGTGACAGAATAATTCGTGGGCCTGTTGTTGTTATTGAACACTGCGAGTTGCATCATGCGACGAGGAATCACCATGAGGCGGATTAGCCCGGATTAGCCAGGATGTCTCGGTCTGTCCCATCTCGGCCCCGCGTGTACGGAAATACCATCAGCACAGATTCACCTGCGTGCTTAAGGATATACAATAACAGCACTTAACATCGGCCGCACGTGGTCACATTGAGGGCTCGGTTGCTTCACCGGCGGCACGGAGCCCTGCGGTACATGGGGTCGAGTCTCACGCTCTCTTGCGCACAAGACTTCACGTGTTCAGACTCCAGTCGGTGTAGCCCACACACACAGAAATCCTCCTGTAGCCTCAAGGCAAACAATGCGGCCACACAGCATTCCCTTCATAGCCGTACGTGTCACTCAGTGTCCACCCTCCGAAAAGCCAGACTGGCTCCAACATTAAGATTACAACACTTGCATGTGAACCCTGTGTGAGCTTTACCTCATCACTCTAAGAACTTTACTCCCAACAAACTTATCTTTAATTACAATTTATTGGCTGTAAAATGGGATCTGTGCAATAGGCCACAGACGGGAGTACACAGAGAGTCGAGGGCATTTGCTGTAAAACACTGCATCCATTATGATTTGCAGGGGTTTTGAACATCTCTTTGGAAAATGACTATGTATATTTACTCTTGTAGTTAATAAGCACCATTCTGAGTCAATTCTGCCTCCATTTTATGTAACTTAACATTTTTGCTCCACTGTATTTTAAAGCGGATATTCCTTTAGCTTCACTACATTTATTTAACATTTACAGATGCGAGTCATCTTTAAGAAAAAAGGGTTTCTACGTAACTTTTTAATTTGTGAACATCTTTAACAACCAGAAAGTGGACTACTATGAACTTCAGCTGACACTGTTTAGATAACATCAGGAGACTAATTGTGATCTAAAATAACTTCAATACTTAAACTGAAGCGCAGTTTTGAGCTGACCTTTGCTAGGCCGGCCTTCTACCCGAGTACTTCTGCTTTTACATGTTAATATTACTGCTGTTATTATGTTCTGGTATTTCTGTCACTTCTGTGACCTTTAAACACTTGGCGTGACATTTGATTTTGCTCTGTCTCTCCTCAGCCGCACCATCTAGAGACTCAGCGGGCAACAAGAGGAGCAACGGTGAAACCAGTGGAATGTGTCGACTGTCTCAACACGCTCATCAGGCCTGCTCGACGCCGTGTAGAAACACTGTTCGGAACTTCAGTAGAATGTAATTTATTTGAGTGTGATTATTTATTGCTTAAAACTTTGTATGTGTTTGTATGTCAGAGATTTACGGATTTGGATGCTGAGCATTTAGTCCATCGACTGCAGGTTAGGTTTTATTTATTGCACTACTATTGTAATAGGTCAGAGAAACTGTCTTCATCTCACTCTGCAAAAGGGATGGAATTTGATCACCAATAAAGTCTCTCAGTGTTATACTAAGGTGTGTGTGTGTGTGTGTGTGTGTGTGATGGTGGGTGTTGTTTCTACATGCGTTCATGCACAATTTCTGCCTGCGATGTGTGTTTACATTCCCTTCTATGGAGGCATCCCATAGCTCTGTTGATGGCTCACAGAAACACTGCAGCATTCAGGCCAAACACAGCCACAACGCGTCAAGCAGAAGGCAGGAATAGCCATGAGGGAAGCGCTCGGAGCTCGGTGTGACATCAGAGGAATTCAGGGCATTATAACAGCACAGAGGAATGAGACACTGGAAAACATTCTAGCTTTGACAAGCAGCACCATCAAATGACTGCAGCTCTTCAATATTTGATCTTTTTGGAGGTATAACCAATATGGAAGTGAAATATCACTCAGATATCCACAGCACACATCTCAATCTTGCAGCCAAATGTATCTATTGTAGATCTGTGAAACTGACAAAGGACCGTCGATACAAATCTCCATTATTAACTATCTGAAGTGATTTAATAGCCTGATATTGATGCTAATAGAAAATGTTTATTTAGGACATCTACTCAGTGAGTGATTTACACCTGAGATGCAAGTTGAATACAATAACCTATGGTCCTTCAGAGACTGTAGGGGGCTCAGTTTTGAATCTAGAAAAATCACTGCTAAATATCAATCCAAAGTTAGGCTGAATTTTGGCGATTTTGGTCATTTTCAAAAGAAATCTGAACGAAATTGGGTTTCAATGGGTGCCCACAGCTCTCCCCTTTGCAGACATGCCCACATGTTGCTAATCCTATGCAGTTTGAGGCACAAACCATGCAGATTTTTGCATGGAGTAAAAATGTGTAATTGTAGTCTATTGTAAAATGGTGTATTTCAGCATTCTGGGGCCTAAACTATCTTGAAATTGCATAAATTGACTGGATTTGACTGGAAACCTGAGACTTTTATGGATTCAGTGAGACACATTTGATTCCTGTACGATGATGTTAGGCAACATCATAGCCATTTAATTGTAGCGTGACCATTTTTTGAATCTTGATGTCACTGTATAAAATGACCTATTGTGGCCTCTTGGATAATCACAGCCTCATGACACTTTCCAAACACTTTCCAGGTTTATTGTCAATAAGGGGGAATTACTGGGCAATTTCCAGAACAGAATGCTTGCCATCCAATCGCGGAAAAATGGAATTCTTACAGAAATCTCCAAATGTCAGTGACACCAAATCACAGCATGAATTTCTCTGCGGTGTTCCTCAAGGTCTTGGTGTTGCTGTGTGGTATTTTAAAGGTATTTTTGATCATGTTTCTTCATTCTCAAGTGGTCGAAAATGGTGAAATGGTGCACCAAATCTGTGTAATACATGGTATCAAAAAAAAAAAAAAAAAAATTGCTGCAAGGACATATGACAGGTAATTGAGTGTGGGAATGGCTATCATATGCTCCCATCATAACGCTCTACCCCGTATAAACTCTAAAGAAATAAAAAAATAAACAAGCTCCTAAACAAAATGCAGTGTTTATTATAGATTTATGACTTTAAAAAACTTGACACACAGTGCTGAGCTGCATCTCAAATCAATCTTCAGGCTCTCAGCTTTCAGATGATGTTTACCACCTCTGTGTGGCATCCACTACTGACCTTTTATTTCCTCCTGAAAATCCCCTGCTCCATCACTACAATGCAAGGGGTTAATTACTATAGGTTTTCAGTTTCAGGATGACATGGAGAGTTTTTATTGTGCACTTGGTGTACTGTCAGCCTGCTCTTTATGCCTGGCAGAGTTAAAAGTTATATGTTCAGATAAGATCCTTGTTGAACGGCGCATTTCTGAAAATGCATATTACCTACCTGAGTTTTTGGTGACTCTAAAGTATGACTCACCATTGGAAAGCACTTTACTCCATTATATCTTGCTAAACAAAGGATATCCATCTCTCACATCTCCTCCCTCCCACTCTGGTGGCGACTATTGTGTTAAAATGAATGGATTTTGTAAGGATTTTGTTTTTTCTATGGACTGGATGGCACAAGCTCCCCCTTTGGCCACTGCCCTTCTGTCCTGTTCTGTTATTGTTGTCCTGTTGTGTTACTGGCAGCCCACAGAAGCACTTGGGCAAACCCTAGTTTCCATTGACTTTATCCCTGCGTGGCTTCAAACTGAGTCACTTACCTTTTCTCCGCTGTCCTTTGTTGCACTGTTATGGTGACCATCCAGGATACCGACATGAAAAATATCAGTCATGCAAGAGCAGGATCACAGTAGGATAAAACAGAGTTGAGAATAGAATCTGTATGGGAAAAAAAAGGTTTATTTTAGGGCATAATAATGGTATTACCACAGTTAGAGGTTAATATGGCAAAATTACACATTCACCTCATTCCCTCTTAATAAGTTCACAGGTTTGCCACAGAGTCTCCCATTGATAATATACTGATATGCAATGCAAATCACTTGAAGGCAGTGCATGACTGTGGTTTGATACCTTTTCTGCACGTCATATCCCTTTGAGTGACCCTCTTTGCAGGCACTTTTGGCCACGTTACATCTGTGAGTTAGGCTCATGTCCTCAGCTGTGGACTCTCCTCTGTGAGCCAATCATAGGGTGACACAGTATGAGATTATTCATGGGCACAATGGTCCAAATCTAGAGAGTAGCTAGAATTTGAAATGCAATCAGCGCCACCAAGAAATGCATGCAGAGCTTTAGTGCACATTCTGGTAATTTCTGACTTTGTCAGCTCCCTGGATGTTCGTCTTTGAAGCACTGCTGGCTGTTACTGGCATCTTCATCCATCTGACACACCTTACTATCCTGGATTTTTATCAATTCCATAGTTGTATTAATGATAATAACAACATATCAATGCCCATCACTTAGTGCATGTTTATATGGTTGTCTTGAAAATTAATAAAGACAGAACGTACGGTATGTTCTCTCTCTTTTTTTTTTTTGATTGCACCTCCCTACCTGGCTGCTTTAACAGACACACCAGCCTCTGTGTTGCTATGGCACGGCAGTGTTTTGAATGGTGGAGTGACGTCCCGGGCTGTGTGAATGGGTACAGGCCGTTTTGTGCCTGGTGTAGGAGAAAAGGTGGGGAAGGGTTTGGGTGCTGTTCTGGGAATGTCCAGGTGGCCTGAGCATCTCCTCTCACTCAGTCTCTCCCTCTCACACATGCACGCACACACACACACACACACACACATACACACACAGGTAATAAAGACCCAACTATAATTAGATAGCTCAGGGCAAAAGAACCAAAAATAGACGGTGCACAAAGAAGGCACCACAACTGTACGTAAACACACACAGGAATGCAGAAGGAAGTATTCTCCTCATGAGCTCACTGAATAGTTCTGCACAAAGGGACAATTGTGAATAAACGATTTGCATGCATGAAGGCTCTATGGTTACTCCAAAACAAAAGATTCAGCAGATGGAGGCAGATGAAAGAAAATACATTTCAGTGTAAGTTATAGGCCTCTATATATAGAGCACAAAGATTAATGCCAGTGAGGTTATCTGTGCGATCTTATCTTTGGTGTCTTTTTTCCAGAGATCACTTGTCATTCAGCGTGCATGGTGCTGCAAAGTGTTTTTGTTGGTTTTGCTGATGGTTTGAGTTCCTGCAGGTGGCACTATTTTTTTGTCTGCCCAGCCGTGGTGACTCGCGTCACTGCATCACGTAAAATTTATTTGTCATGCCCTTTAACTAAACTGCTTTGCATAAATGAGAAACATACACACACACACACACACGCACACATGCACACACACAAAATGAGGATACCAAAACTATGAAGTGCAGCTAACCCTAACCCTAACCCCAGAGCTACAATGAAGAATAAGAAGCAGAAGAAGTTTGCCATGGTTTGTTTTCTTCGATGAACACATGTACAGTTCAACGAGGACAAAAATAACAACAAATAATGTTGTGGCTAGCTTCTTCTTTTCCCTCACTCCCCTCTTTCGCACTCGTTTCACACAGCAACCTTTTAGGCACCTGCCAGCCGCCGTTGTAACCGAGGACCAGCACAGGGAGCGAAGACCACAAACAAGAAAATAGTTCTACCGCTGCTGGTTTATTATACCAATTTATTCTTTTTAATTTTGAGATTATTTTTAGGAATGTTAGTCGGGGGGAAGTCCACCACAATGGCAGCGGTAACGGTTTTCATTTTCAGTTACAACAACCAGGAAGCAGGATGAAAATTCCCACTTTTAAAAATGGGTGAACTGTCTCTTTAATTAGGTGTAATTCATACAGACATCTTTAGGCAACTGGATCATAAACATAGGAGTCAAAATGATTCTATTTGTTTCTATTTCCTCCTTAAACATGTTATTGCAGTAGTGTGAGTATATATGTGTGTGTGTGTGTGTGTGTGTGCGTGCGTGTGTGTGTGCGTGCGTGTGTGTGTGTGTGTGCGTGTGTGTGTGCGATTAAATCAGGATTGCATCATGTGGCTTGAGTGAGGGAAAGGTGAGGCACGGCGGACAGAGCAGGTCATCACACACAGGTGATGCAGTCAAGGTAAACATTTTCTCGTGTGTGTGACGCTCACTGTTGCGGAATTAATATAGTGGCTTTTACACACACACACACACGCACACACACACACACACACACACACACACACACACACACACACACACACGTACCCCCGGCACAAACATGCATGGACACACTCAAGCACTTCATACAATTTCACACAATAAGATAATACGGGCGTGGTGCTGACGGTTTCAGTGGCCATGAAGTGGGCACAAACGTGCTGCTGGTGGGAGTGTGTGTGTGTGTGTGTGTGTGTGTGTGTGTGTGTGACCATAGAAACTGGGTAAACAAACTCACACATGGCTGGTCACTCTCAATAATAATTCATTTGCCGCTCTTATAGAAAACGTGTTGGCATTCCCTGGGTGTGGTGATATCTGTCAGCCTTGGGCTTTTGTAAAATATGAATAATTACTTCCTTTCTTCGCCTGCTTGAAAGGGCCAAGTGTGGCACCAAGGCTGATACGGGCTTGGATTTTCTTCTGTTTTTGTTTACCTGTTTGAGTCCAGTTTCAATTCAACAGTAGCCTAGTTTCTCAGCTCGAGGTTTCAATTTAGTTTTTATTATTTTATTATAAGTGATTGTGCCAGTATCAAGTGCGTTGGTGGCACAGTATCTGTTTGGTGTTGTTTACATGGTAATAAAATACCACTGTATTAATATTTAATCAGAGTCATTTCATTGCTATGCAGGCTGATTAATTTATTTCAACTTTGGAGGCAGTGATGTAATTTCAAAGTTTTTTTTTTTTTTCAGTTTAATTTAATTGAATTCAGTTTCTTCTGTTCTGTATTGTTTTGTTTTTTGGGGGGTGGTGGTGGTGGTGGGGTGGGGGGTTTTGCATATTTGTCTTTACTCTTGGATTTAACACTCATTTTGATCACCATAATAAGCTGGGTAATGATGCCGTTGTGGGAATTATTGCACCACTAACTACAGCAGAGAGCACCACCTAGTGATTCACTGTGAAACTAATACTTAGTGTAAACTAAACTGCCTCATTCTGTGTTTATCAAGTGAGGTGAATCAAATCGAGACTCCAAAATCACAGGATTTTCAGCTGAGGAGCAAAGCTAACTTCTGGGAATGCAACAGAAACAAATCGGCTGCTGTTCTTCTCACAGGAAAGGAATGAGAGAGGTGTTTGTAGATAAGGGAAACAATTCTGATGATGGTGATAAGAACCTGATGAACAATCCCTTCAAAAATGTATTTGCCTTCTTTATCTACTAGTTGATATGACACTGACACTCATTGCATTTCCAGTCTTTGTGGCTGACATATTTGATATAAAAAGTGTTAACTGTATATATGTCTTCATGAGTGTTTGTGTAAAGACACTTATCCAGCATGCACTGTGCACTTTTCCTGTGAATATTGTGCAGTGACCCACAGGGATCTTAAAATCTGAGCGGCTGGCCTGCCTGTGGTATAAAAGTGTCGGTGCTGAAATGAGCCTCTTCCACAGGCAGCAACGGAGAGAAGACAGTGATGGCCGCTACCATGCAGTTTATGGCATCTTGCATTAAATATGTACCAACTACAACAGAGGCATCAAGGTTTATGAACATGAGTTGCTCTCTCCCACTGAGGGAAACCAGATGAATGAGACATGAACGTGTGATGCCATCAGGATGTGAAGTCTGGATTTACTCAAATGAGAGCGCATTGTGAAACACGGTACAGATGTCTGAAAAAAGGATGACAAAGAAAGAGAGAAAATCACATAAATCAATACAGTGTACATGACACAGTCAGACAAAAAAAAAAAAAAAAAACTTCAAAAAGATAGACCTTCAGTTGTCATTTAAGACACTTACGAGAATTTGCTGGCCTGACCTCCAGGGGGCGACTGCTCCACAGCCTGGGAGGCAGGGCAGCAAACACACACACAGTTCTCAGGAGACCCTCTTCAGGGGACCACAGGGGCCCATAGCCCACTTGCAAGTTATCAGTAGTTCACTAATATACACAGGAACAATACTGTGAAAGCCTTATAAGTAATAAGAGGAATCTTGAATTGAAAACTGGAAGCCAACTTAATGAAACCAGAACCGGGGTGATGTGAGAACGATGTGAGTCGGGTCTCAGTGAGTGATCTTGCTGCAGAGCTTTGGAGTAAAAGTCTAAAATACAGAGCATTGCAATAATCTAAAATACAGAGAATTACAATAATCTAAAATACAGAGCATTACAATAATCTAAAACACAGAGAATTACAATAATCTAAAATACAGAGAATTACAGTAATCTACAGTGATCTAATCTCACCACTTCCAACTGATGGAAAGTGGTTGTATTTTTGCAGTGTTCCTCAGGTGAAAGTAACAGGACTGAACAACTGTCTTGACATCTTTATCAAATATCAGCTCATAGTCAAAACTGATACCTAGGTTTTCAGAATTTCAGAAAGTGGCCACTGAAGGAAGAAGGGAAGAAAGAAAGAAACAGTGCCTTATAGATTTCCACTGCTGCAGCTACATAAAGCAGAATATTACTGCATTTTATACTTCGTAATATGGAAGTTTCTATGCCCATTTATTATTGTTTTGCAAAAGATACTATTCAGTATATAGATCATTTTTTCTTATGTTGAGCCTGACTGGTTTGAGATTTTCAGTCCCAGTGATGAGGATCGAAACTATTAGATCAGTAAACATTGTACAATGATGATACACACTGCAGAATGTGTGGGAGAGGCGACATGAGTATCGTAATGAACATTTTCACAGATGCTGAGCTAAGACCACCCTCAGTCGTGATGTAGGAAGTGGTGAAGTAATCTGGTTAATTTCAGGAGTGACGTAACTTTCATGTTTCCAGTGTCCCTTTGATGTGCAGCTTTGAAAAGACACTTGTAAGACACTTTGACTTCTAATGCTTAGTTCAGGCTTTATTGCAGCGGCATTCATTTACAGCGCAAACTGTTGTAGCTCACATTCTGTCAAGGGGAAGCAAAAGCAATACAACAGAGGTCCGCAGAGGTCTGGATGAGACGTGATAAACATGGCCAAACATGACAGAATACATCACAGTGGTTCACTTCACAGAGATGCTCATACGAAATCTCATTTTTTGATTGTTTTGTGGATCCACGTGATTTGTCTTTCGGACAGAAAAGAATATACTCCAGGCATCACTCCGCACCTCTTGCCAAAGGACGTCACTCCCACCAGCACGCCGTTGCACTGCAGCGGCCCTCCTGAATCACCCTAGAAGAAGAAAACGTACATGACAATGACATGACAATCATTTTCATACACATGCACAACAGTTAAGGAGGTGATATGGAAGTTATAGAGTGCATGCACAAAATACTGATGCCTTTTGGGAATCATGCATTGTGCACATTTACAATATCTATCATCAACTCATGCAGTATTGTACTGTGATAAGATTTTACACAATCAGTGATGTTGACTCGCAGCCTAAAATTCCTACTTTTACCCGTGTTCACCCACATCTCTTGTTTGTGAGTGGATTTAATAAGTAAAAACATCAAAATAGGAGCTCATAATTTTACTTAGGACTTTATGGGTGAGTCTAGTTCATGCAGAGTATCCACATAATTTTTTATTAATTTATTTACACTTGTTTTATGTTGATACACAACTGGCAACTGTGTAAATCAGGAAAAAAAATCTTAGCATAGTTACCCCACAGGCATCTTCTCTCTTTTTTGTCATTGGTCCAGCACATAGCATGCTGTGGGTGATGATGGGGTTATAGTTGTAATATTCAGGTGAGTTGCATTTCACTCTGTTGACAACAGTTACATTGGCAGCCATCAGAACGTCAGACATTTTTTTGCTAAGATTGGTTGTTTTCCCCCATCCAGCCACCAGACACTTGGAGCCGGGCTGCGGCTCCTTGAGTTCTCTGAGAACGGGAAGAAATTTCACTGCCTTGGTCTCCTTCACTGCTTTGTCGAGCTGAAAAAGGAAACAGAGGCAGTACTCATTACACTTACTTACTTTATCTTCTTTTGTTTAAAACCTTTAACAAGAAGAAAAGCACATCTTATAAAGAAAAGCAGATAGCTTGCTTTTCAAATAAACCTTTACAAACATTTTGGTGTCAACACTCTCCACATCTCATCCTCATTTTTATATTAGGTTCATTTTAGTAAATATCATCACTTTACCTTGAGCAGCATGAGGTCGTTGACCATCTCTTTATCATCATAGCAGGGATGAGGGAAAGCCTTGACCTTTCGGATCGTCCAGGGTTCTTTATTCTTGTTCTGGATGGAGTGAACCCCAAGCGACACCTTCTTGATGCTGTAACACAAAGTCACACAGGACTTTATTATGAAATATGATGCAACAAGCCACCGCCAAAAAGAGACATACAGGCCCAGATCTGCACTGTGTGGTTCATGAGGACTGGGTGTGACATCCACACTGTTAGGATGAGCCTCCCCCCACTGGGGCCGGTCGTGGCTGCAAAGCATTTTTTGGGGTTCGAAAAAATCAATTCATGCAAAAGGCCCTACTTTTGGCAGTGGGCAGCAGTCAAGACCCATCGAGGATGGATCAGTGTCCCGCCACATACAGGACGTCCTGAGCCATCCTGCAGCAAAGCCATGTGAGGCAAAGAGTGGGGCGTTACTTCATTCCCACCGATAATCTCAGCACAATGACCTGCGAAAAACATAGTAGCATACTTCACTGAACAATCCATGAGATAAACCAATCGATAATTGATCAACCACACAAAACACTGGCTGCATTATTAACACAGCAGCATTACTGGAAAAGACTGGTGCAGTCTGTGGCATTATTTTGCATTTTGCATGCTTGTATGCATGAGCAAACCATAACAACAACAATCTACAAATCACTGCAAAATAAAATGCAAAAACACACTTACCTGGCTGATAATAGAGGAGGATCATACAGGAGATAATCCTGAGGCAGATCATGACGTTCTGTGTCTGATGTAAAAGCAAAACTGTGGCTTCTTGTGTTGGCGACCTGAACTGAAAAGACTTTGATGCTTACACTTGTCTTTATATGTTCACTTCAAAGGATGTGGCCTGACCATGAAGAGGAAATAGGTGAGTCAGCAAAAAGGGCTCATGCACTCACACACACACACACACACACACACACACACACACTGGAGAGCGATTTAACTCAGCGTAGTGACACAATAGGTGAGAATTTCCTTCAGCTTAATGCCAGTGGCGATTGTTACTGGCACCAAGCAGTCATAGTGTCCATGCGCTGTGGTGGAGGCTTTTATGTGACGCACTTCACGTCATCACTGGGTGCTAAAATTTCAGGATGGGTGGCCGCAGTTGGAGCGTCACTCCCACTTCTGTTCAGCTATGCAGCATCACTCTCACAGCTAAACTATATCACCTTATGACTCAGAAAAACGCATGATTGATATGGGAAGATGAGAGATATTAACTGATGTGAAACAAAAGTGGTGGGAGCGAACACTCATGAAACGAATGCAGATTCTCCAGAGGAGCTATTTCATGCTGCGTTTTATGTGAAGCTAGGTTTGCGTGTGCAAAAATGAAAACACAGGCACATGACTGCCTTAATCGCTGTTTATTCATATGAAACTCATTAGTTACATGAATAGCCACCAGAGAAAGCAAACCAAGTGCTTACAGTACATTTCTAATATAGAATAGTGTGGTTAAACACCCTATTGAATGCTATATAATGCCCTCAATGAAACACCAACTTTGCAGATCTTACACAAGAACCAAAGTCACACAGGTCTGAGGTCCAGAAATGGGTCAGAGCAGCTGAGTGAGTCTGCACAGAGCGTCTTAAAATTGTGAAATATTTCATTTTGAACCAAAATACTGTAAATGCATCGCACATTTGCAATGCTAGATTTAGCTTCTTGTACAAAATGTGAATTGAATATACCAGACGTCTGTTCACATTTGATCAGTGTCATATGCAGTTTACATGGTGAGTATGTTTGACCTGATGTACTCAGTATGCACCAATAGACCTTGGGGCAGGGGGTTCCCGAAACTTTTCATGCTAGGACCCACATGTAGAGGTACTATTTATCTTGAGACCCACCGAATATTTAGTGGGGTAACATCAAAAACGGAAAAAATAGTTAAGGTTTCAATGTCACTTTGGTGAATTCTGTCTTCACTCCATATTTACTTGCAGAATGGTGTCAACACATTACATTCAATATTAGAAAATCAACTATTTTTATTATTATTATTATTATTATTTGGCGTTTCTGCTTTATTTGACAGTCACAGTGTAGAGAGGGAGGACAGGCAGAAGAGAGAGAGAGGGGACAACACGCAACAAAAGGTCGGAGGTCAGACTTGAACCCAGGACGCTGGAATCAGTGAGCAACCAGGGCGTCCCAAATGAATAACTGTCTGCAAAATGAATCCTGTGCCAACCTTTCCTGGCAAAGAAAGTAGCATCGGATCCTTGACAGGCTGCAAAAGCATAACCAGCATTTGATTGATTATGCCTTTTTTCACAGGGCATCGTGGCCAGTGGTGTTTTAGGGGCTTAGCAGATGCAGAAGCTGTATCTACAAGGCATGATTTAAAAATTTCTGCCTATTATTATTGCGAAAAGAGTGCACTGATGCAGCCGTCCCATGACCCTCCTGTCCCCACGCTGGGACCCATCACTGGAAAATCACTGCCCCAAGCTACAGCAAGTAGGGATGCTAACCGGTGGCCGTTTGACCGGTTGTTGACCGTTTGAACTTTAACCGAATAATCTTGTCGGTTAAAAACCCTTTAAGCCCAACTAGAGTGCCTGTAGAGAGAGGTTTAATACGGTAAACATGGCGACGGGACGCTCTGCTGGGTTTCGATGACGTCATTACGTCATTAGACAGACCGGGGAAACCATAGATAGCGATAATAATTATAGTATATTATAATTATATTATAGATATTATAGATATCTACGGGAGAAACGAGCCAAGCTTATGTTTGTCGCGGACCTAGTGGTATGCATCCGGGGCAAGACAATGGCGCTGGTGCTAGTGCTGCTAGCTTCTATTTGTTGCAGTTATTCTTTTATGGTTTACAGACAGTAAAATAATATTCTCGGTTAACCGAAATAAACCGATTAATGAGGCCCGGTGGTCGACCAAGAAAATTTTCCATTTTCGCCATCCCTAACAGCAAGTATACAAAAACTGCATGAAACAAAATACTGTATGAAAAAAAAAACCTAAAAATACATATAAATATATGAAATAAAATGTCAAAATAATATAAAATTTGAATAAAAACAATTTATAAAAAAATATGCATGAAAATTTTGCACATAACAATATCCTAAATTGTGGCCATGAGATACTTAATCCAGGTCATGAACGTGTCATTTGTGCGCACAATTTACTTTTTATTGCCCTTAATATGACTTTTTGAGCTCTTAAACTCATAAAATTGAGCATTTTAGTTACACCGTACCCTCACCCACAGACAATGTGCCTATGATTTATTAGATGAGCTGACAGCAGCATCTGTGTTTTGATTTGTTTTTGTTCTTTAAGTATATTTTGACATGGTGATGTATTACAGAGACATTACAGTCCATCAATATGCTGATTTGGATCAAGTCACTGATTTCAATGTAAACCAACTGCCAGACAACAGCAGACAGCACGGCTAGGTATGGATCTACTGGAATTTTGAATGTATCATTAATTATTATCATTATTATTGTTGTTAAAAATCTAATTAAAATTAATAATTTATGAAGAATTTTTGGGCAACCTGGATGCAGTAACCTCAGAGGGTGCGACAGTAGGGCTCCAGACTCTGGCATGTGGGCTCATTTTCTTTTAACCAGAATTGATGTAAAACAGGAACACAATTTCATTAATTTAAGAGTTTGATGCAGCAAACTGAGAGCTCGAAAACACGTAAATCTTATGCACAAATTTGGAGTTAGTGACCATGATTTCACAGCGGTGTACTAGGGTTACTGTAGGGAGAAGAAAAAAATCACAGAGCTGAGAAAAAAACTTAGAATTTCCAAGATTAAAGTGGTAAATTTATGAGGAAAAAACCCCTGAATATTCTCTGAGATTAAAGTGTTAAATGAATGACAAAAAAACTTACAAATTTATGAAAACGATAAAATTCTGAGATTATAAATGCACAAATTTACGAACTTTATTTACAGAATTTCTGAGATTTTTCTTGCAAATTTGTGACTTTATAATCTCTGAATTTTCTTTTTTTTCTCATAACTTTGTGAGTTTTGTCTTGTAGATGTACCACTTAAATCTCAGAGAATATATGAGGCTTTTTTCTAGACTTCAATCACAAAAATTCAGATGTTTGTTTGTGGAATATTAAATCCCCTCCCCCGGCTCTGTTTTTTTTTTTTTTTCTCCCTACATAGCATCATACTGATTTAGTACACACAAAAAGAAAAAATAATAATTATGTGGCCTGTCTGTGGCTCTGCAGCTTTCAGACAATAGTCAGTTTTTACGTCATGTCTTCAAATGACTAACAGCTTGAAAATTAGTTGCTATAGTTTCCCTGTAGGCAGACTTTTTTTGTCATGTAAACCTTTAGGACAATTTAAGTGTTTTGGATCTTTGGTTAATCCTTGTGTATAGCTTAGTTTTCCTAATATTTTGTATAGAAACAATAGATAATTAATACTTCATTTTTCCAATGATCTATGCACCGCGTGAATGTAATTCACGATTCACCGTCTAACTTTAATATATTCTGCAGCTACAATAAGAATATCTGCATACCATAAAACGGAAGGAGTGTTCTTATGCAGGATTAACCACAATCCCTTTGTCGTAGAGGTCCAGTATTTTTTGACTCAGTCCTGAAAACTTAAGCTTGACCAAATACTAAACTGAGCCTGATGGGTGAATAAACAAACCAATTATTTTTCAATCATTTGTTTAACCAGGCAAACCAGGGAAATTTGGTGTCAGTGCATCTCAAGCTCGTTAGGAGCGTTTGAATCCCCTCAGGTTTGGGCAGAAAAAGCCAGACTGTGGAGCAGCTGGAGGCAGCATTTTTACTCCCTGTTGCATGGAATATTGAAGCGGAACCATTACAAGGTATAAGATAAGATTGAGGCGTATTTGTGAGAATCTACGTCAACCCTGAGGCCGTCATCTTTCAGACGACATGCATGCACTTTGTGTTGCACTTGCCTTTTCCTTGAGGAGTTGATCTCCAGTCTGCATGTTTGTCAGTCACGGTAACAGGACTGAGGCTTGAGAGCAAGAGGACCTCACCGTACAGATCACTTGTTATCTTGAGGAAATACAGCAAATTTTTGAGAGACTGCCCCCTTAAGCTTTAGCTACCAAATCATTCATTTGCCACACCAGTGCTGATGCTAGCTCTGGCATACGTTATCTACAGTGACAGCAGGTGACTAACATTATCTCTCTGACATTATCACTCTGAAATTAAAACTTGTAACGGCAGAAATTACATTTTTCTATAGGAGACTGAAATAAATTTCACAGAAAATATGATGCAAAAATAACATAGGCCTATTGTTGTGAATTATCAGGGATTGCGCTCTATTTTTGCAGAGAGATTGGTGGTCATGGGCGATACCTGCCTTCCACCCAATGAGAGCAGGGATAGGCTCCAGCACCCCTGCAACCCTGATTAGGATAAACAGTTTTGAAAACGGATGGATGGGTGACATGAACAAATACAAGGTTTGGTGAACGGACTGATTTTTTTCCCCCCCAAAAGTACGATGCTACATCAGCTGATGATTCACTTTGACACTGTATCATCCTTCAGGTTTCATGGTAAAGCTTACTTTGGAAAATGTTTATCACCTACTCCTGTTCCACATAATTGCAAGTGTTAGCATGGAGCACTGGTGCAAACAGTCTATCAGGGACCTGTGGACTGTTCTGGTGTGTGTGCTGTCATTGCTTAAGAGGTAAAGCTGATCACTGGACCAGCGTCCCAAAATCCACTTCTAACTCAAGAATTTCCATCTGTAGTTTCTACTGGTCCTTTCTGTGAAATTAAGAAAACTTCCTCTCTCTGTTACACATCAAAACTCTTGGGCATCATTCCTGTTCACAGTAACTGACACATTATGACATTATAAATGAGCTTAAACAAGAGGATTAATGGATTACCACCTGTAACGTTAAAGTACGAATAAGTTCTATTTGCCACCCTCCTCCTCGGGGATCAGTTCAACGATGGTGTCTTCAGTAGAGAAGTCTTCTGAGAAGGGTTCAGGGTTTGACAGCTTAGTAGCGTCTGAAAAACAGAAAGGAAGGGAAAGTGAATTGAACACCATTCTTCACTTTCCCTTGAGGAGGGGTTTGCCACTGCCTACTATGAAGGATTTTTTTATTATTATTATTATTATTTTTTTTTACTGTAGCCTGTTTTGGCAGTTCAGAAGTCAAAAGAAAAGAAAACAAAAAAAATATGTACATCTTAGCCTTATATTCTACCTCTCTTTCTCTCTCTGTAAAAATAGTTAGAAAAGAAGACTTGCCTTTCTTGAGGATACGATATAGAACCCAAAGTGGAGGACCCAGAGACAAAAGCTTGAACAACTTGAGCAGGGTGACTCTCACTTTGTACTGTGGACCAGGTAATGCTGCAGGGGTGGAAGGGAAGTATGCATCACACACAAAAAGAGGCCATTAATATGACAAACGCTTTCAGTCTGTGTCACAGTGTTGGGGGAAATGACAGTCCAGTAATAATAAATGATATTCATTCATTAAGTCTGTATGTCTTATGCAGCCAGTGGAGAAATGATAGACAATGTGATTCCCAGCTTCCTACTGCACTTGTCCTTTCAGGCAGTTATCTTGTAATCCAAGGCCATAAAACTGTGAAAGTAACTTTTCGGTGGAAAACCAGGACAGCTAGCATTCCTCCTGTTACTGAGAAACCCTGTGTTGGCAAACACATGCCGGCTTGGGTTTCAACTTAGACAACCAGTTTAGCGGTGGCATGCACACTCAGGCATCTGGGCCTCCAAACTGATGATACACGTATATGTGACGTGTAAAGGTAAAGTAACACTTGATGTACTTGATGCTTCAGTTAATGTGGTTTTAATGAGGCAAGTTTGGAAATAAACACGCACTCTGCTCACTCTCAAACAGAATTTCACACTCTCAGCTTGTGAAACACACAAGATGAAGAGATAAGAAAGCTGCAGCAACACCAGACAGACTGAAACCCACAAGGTCAAAGTGAAGAAATCTTAACACATGTGCTGCGACCCATGGAGACACATACTTTTTTCCCAGTAAAGCGAGGGGATTTTAAATCAACCTATGCTCTATAGCCTTTCCCTAACGTTAACCATAACCAGCATATGCCTTACCTTGACCTTAACCCTGACCTTAACCAATAAATGAACACCTAAAATACATAAAATCCCCTCGCTTTGATGTAGAAAAAGAGTTGTGTCAGATATTCAAGTTATTGCCTGGTACATAGCAGTGTGTTGTTAATGGCTCAATCCCAATTACCTACATTAATTACGGAAGTTATACACTTTAAGCAGCTGTGGCACTGGCGTACATAGAAGTCAGAGACGTATATGTAAGTGTTACTCTATATTTTCCTTATTATTGCCAATGTCTATGTTGCATTTGTGGTTTTACTCTGGTATAGTTAAAGCATGTTTCATCACAATGTTTCATGAGTAACAGCTGCCTCAGTTTATTTTTGAACGGATGCTTTATTTTCTTTACATATTGAGAGACGTGTAGAGTATTTCAGTGAATAATTAGGTGGAACAGATAGTAGACATTTTACAGAACATACAGAACTAACCCTTAGAATTAGGCTATATTTGTATTCATCTTATTGGAATATTCTACATTTCCAATTGTGTTTTATTTTCAGAAACTTCTTCATCTTCCTTTCCTGGTCCTGTTTTCATACCCACTGGAAGACTTTACTATTGACACCAGTGCTTAAAGGCTTAAAATAACCAAACAACTTGAACTTGCAATCGTACACACCTGTCTTGACTTTTACAGTTGTAAAGCCACTTTGATGGGTGACATTTTCACCAGTCATGTTGTCAGGCCGGACAACAGACGCAGCAACACCAATGAAGAGCTCAGTGCCTGAGGTCAGGTTGGAGATGCTGATAGTGGTGGAGGTGGAGCCGGGCGTGTAGGGGTAAAAGAACGTGTCACATATGGTGGTACATGCTGTCACTGTGTAACTGTGTGGTGTCATCTGCATAAACGCAGACACATTCCAGGTGAGAGTGACGTGATCCGTCCCCACCGAGTCCACCGTCACTTCCTGTGGAGAAACTGGACCTGAAAAATCAAACTGAAATTCCCTGAGTCATGGTGGAGCTTTACAGGGTTTGCAGTTGCATCACAAATGTTGAGCACACCCAATGCAATCATGGAGGTCCAATGGACAACTGGCTATACACAAATTATGTTCAGAGCTACCCAAGAAAGGTTGTCATGGTGTGGGTGTATGTCAGTTCAGTAATGTTTTAAGTAGTAGCCAACGGGTTCGTTTATAAAAGGAGGAAATGTTAATTAACAGGGAAATTGTACATTTGGAAATGAAATTAGCTTTTAACAGGCAGTGTTGCTTAAGTGTTGAGGACTTCCAGTTTGGCTGCCAGAAATACAGAAACTTTAAAAATTGCCACTATAGAATTGCACATGATATCTATCAAAACAGCCTTCAAAATCATTGTCTGACTTTTAAACATTGTATTCTGTCATTTAAAGTCCTACTTTAAATGAACCCTGTAATAGTAGCATTTTATGTTAATTATCAGACTTTATTTGCACCCTTTAACAGTAAAACACTTCTTGTAGCAGAAAGGAAATGAGCAGATCTGCTGAGCTGAAGAGTGTGAACGGCGGTGAGCAGCCAAGGCCCAATAAAGCATGAAAATTAAGAAGGTGGGAACTGTGATGCTAGAGAACAAAAACAACCAAAAAAACAAAAAAGTGGTTTGGTGATGCAGCTGCTATATCTGCAAGCAACACGTTTCTAGCTTGGTGCTCCAGGAAGAGCACCTTATATTTTTTGTTCTCTGGTATCACATCGTTCCCACCTTCTTAATTTCAATGATTTTCACCGACTGTATTTTTGTCAACATTTTTCATGTGAACTCCAGTGAGGCGTCACTCACCCTGACAGACAGATCTGTGTGGCTCGACACAGTAGCGAGCCAGCAGCTTGTCTTTTTGCAGGACCGTCTCCAAACTTGCACAGCGGGCCTCATAATTTTCCCTGTACCAGTGATCATAGCTCAGCTCTTGCCCATCCACCCACTTCCAGATGCTGTAGGTGCTCTGGCGCTGCAGACCCAGCCAGAAGCTGACTTTCTCAGCAGCAGTAGCATTCAGGAGGCTGAAATATTGCTCTTCAGTGCTCAGGACAGCCAGGTCTACATAGTGCCTCTGGCAAAACTCCCGGGCCTGGTGCCAGGACAGAGCTCTCTGAACAAGGAAGTGCTGTGACATGATCTGACCCACTGTTAATCCATGGCACATCACTGGGTCAGGGCATAAAAAATAATCAGACAAGAGACAGATTAGTTTTAACCAGCTTAATTATAATGTAGAGAATACCTTTTTTCACCTACTTTTGCTCTTACCAACAACTTATCCAGCTGCATTCCCTGTCTGACTCTACTGCTGTGCTCCTAGACCTCATTTAGATGAAATCTAAAGTTATATCTACTTTTTTGGTATTGGTATGGTGTCACATGCACATCTGGGGCCATATGCACAAAGAATTTCAGGAAGGGCTGGACTGACCTTTCTTATTTAGGCTACTATACACACTGTGATCAGCTGACAGGGGATATGGCGGCAGAAGAAACCTTGCTGACATGTTTAAATAAGGAGGGTCTGGTGGCTTACAGGTTATAATAGTTCCCAGAGGAAACTAACGTTGAACAGCAGAATATGAGGATATTTGCAAGGCACTGTTGGGAGCATTGGACAGCTTTACACATCTCCATAAGTGTCCACTGCTGCTGACAAACACTGTTGCCATGGGTTACAAATATGTAATGTAATGTGCATGGGAGAGCGACTAGATTAATGTTATAATGGGCAGGTGTGTGTTTGTGTGTTGGGGGTGGCAGGGGGTGGGGGGAGTGGAGGGGTTGCAGTCTGGCTCATACAAGAGGAAATGACCATATCAACAATAATATCAACAACAACATCAATACTACTACTACTACTACTACTACTACTACTACTACTACTAATAATATTAATAACAATAATACTCTCATCCCAAAGACTGACAGTCCCATTGTTTTTAGGAGTGGAGTTAGGAGTCACTTTGAGCCTTCAGATGTTTTGTGATAATAATAATAATAATAATAATAATAATAATAATAATAATAATGTGTTACAGTTTTTGGTCTGTCATTCCAAAGCAGCTGCAGGCACCACATATCAACATAGAAGATAAACTGCATGTCAGTCATGTTAGCCATGCTTTATACGGCAGCTTTTGAGGAAAGACAGAATAAATGAATGAATCAATAAATACAAACATATTTAAAAACTGTGACATGTCCTATGGTTTTGGTAGTTGCAGCTCTTTCATTGGCTATTCAACCATATCACCACTCAGATGTGTAGTCGCATGACATGACATGACAGAATCTATATTACACTCTGCAGGTTTTTGTCTAAAATGCAATAACATTATGCATGATCATAGCTTGAGGAAGTCAAGTAGGCTAATCATTTGCCAGCAGTTACCCAGTACAGCCAGCTGCCGCAGAATCTGCGTCTCACAGGCAAACATAGAATCCGTGTTTATTCTCTCTGGGGAAGTAGGATTTGCTTGTTCATCTCTTCTTCCACCTCTCAAACAGGTGAACCTTTGCTCTCTCTTACAAAATCGTCTTGAGTTTGCCCAGCTCCGTGTGGCAGGCAAACCTGTCCCATCTCCGTCCGCAGTCTGCACCACAGCCTTCTCCTCCTCCGTCTGCGGCGGGTGGCGGTCTGTTATATACGGCCTAATTCTGTGAGGTGACGCGAGGTGGAGAGATGTGGGTGTGGCCTCGCACACCTGTCCTACAATGTTGTCAAACGGAATATGGTGTGCATGTAAACGTACTCACTGATTAAATATTTTTATATATTTCAGACGTCATTCACAAGCCGAGACTGCACAGTGTAATCATACACGCTTTCTAATCTTTTGCTTACCTTCTTTCTTATCTTCCAGTCCAGTCCTTTGAGCGTGTCCAGGGAAATGAACATTACTGTGGGAAAAGCATCACCGATCCTTTTGCATTGCATCACTTAAACACGGGAGTTTTTATTTATTTATTTATTTAAGAAATTCCATGAGTATTCCTCTTTAATGTCCAGAAGGTTTTTTTTTTTTGACACCAAATATCTGACCTGCTTTATCAACTTGGATCAGCACTAGGAGGCAGGAAGTTACTACAATCCAACAAAAAGGTGGTCAGGTTTTATACTAGGAGCTAAAAATACATCCAAAACACTCCACCATTTAAAGGGACAGCTGCCTGGACAAGCGCCAAGCTCATGACTTGCAGGTCTGGTCTGATCAATGAGTTGCAAGTGCAACTGTTATTTTTAGAACTGCAGGAAATCTCATTCGGCAAATACATTTCCATTATGCTCTGTGATCCAGTATGTCAAATGAGATAAAGAAGATTTGGTATAATTTCCACAGCACAGGCGACAGCAGGGATGTTATTGGGGTTATAATTTGTGCATGCCCTTTCTCAGGTGCTGTAAGTTCATGAATTAGGCCCAGAGCAGCTCCAGAGGTTAGACAGCACATTTCAACATTTCACCTGCACTTAACCCATATTCATAATGTTAATGGCAAAGTATCAGGCACTTCCAGGTTGTCTTTGTCCACCAACTTGAAGCCAGCATAAGTTTAGAGCTTGTTTTTCCTCATGAAAAACATGATCTTTTTTCAGCTCAGGTAAAATATTCAGGATCCCACTCCCGTTTCAGTCGAAAGTGAAAATGAATGTTGGTGTAAAATGATTCACTTGAACCGTTTTCACTAATATTGACTTTTTTTGTGGTTTTTTGTGATGCATGACTTTATTTGTTAAGGTAGATTCTCATGGATTTTGAAGCCACACCATAAAAAACCCAGCCTTAGCAATGTATTTGTTGGCATGTGCTAAACTGAAACACGCTGGCTTAGAAGAAAACTAAACCTGAAAAACCTCTTTAAGAACTTTTGTACAAATAAACATGTATTTTTTTTGCACAAAAATATGTGCAGAAATAGTGATTGTTATTCACGGCATATTTTAAGGTTCACACTTAACTTTATTCAGAGCTCAAAATCACTTTCTCAGCAACATGCATGGCCTCATTGTGCACACCACTGCAAAAAAATTCGGACATCAGTTGGCATCATTTTGCACACTGATCGCAAATTGAACAGTGTCCTCTGTTTTCATCTGGAGACGCTGGTGTGATTTTGATGCAACTTGGAGGGATGATGCCTGTTTGTGAAGTGTTCCTCCACGCTGACAGGTGGGTTGTGTGTCCTGACTGGCCCGGGAACGCCTTGGGATCTCTTAGGAGGAGCTGGTGGATGTGGGACGTCTGGGGTGCCTTCCTCAGCCTGTTACCATTGCAGTCTGGCCCAAGATAAGCAGCAGAAAATAGATGGATGGACAGATGGATTATACATACATCTCTTTGGTAGGGGCCACTTTCTACCTTTAGTGTGTATATAAAAGTGAAGAGAGACTGGAAAGACCGCTGGTTTGCTTTTGTCAAAACATATAAGGATGCTGCCATAGCATTGCATTTACCCTGATTGACCTGATGGGGGCATTATAACTAAGGGTCAAAGTTCAAATCGGTCAGTACAGACCTGCCTACACAAATCCAGCTTACAAATTACTGATCAAACCTTAAATTTACAGTGTTTACTGCCGCCTTGTCTTCTCACCCTCAGTGCAGAAGAGCAGAGGTTAGTCTCACCACCGTGCAAAGTTTCTGCCACCTCGTTCTGCAAGGCTCCTATTCACAGCCAATCAATGCATATTTCTTCATGTTAACATGTTTGATGTGGCTGTGAGTGGAGCAGGGGGGGGACAAGGGGAAGTCTAAGACATGTGTTTGTGGCCATGTCTAAACATTTTAAATGAATTTGATCATGTTAAGTTGCTTATCAGAGATTTTAATGTGCTGAGCAGTATTTCAGGATGTCACTCGGCTTTATTGACAAGCACAATGCATATCCTGGGAAATTAACATCATGATAAGAGAACATGAAGACCTTAATGATGATTTCTCCCTCTGAATGCATTTGAGACACATGTCTTCTTTAATTTTTAGGTCTGTATTCAGGAGCTTTTCTATAGATGGGGTGTGGGCTAAAATATGTGAAAAGGGAAAATATATGAAAAAGATGAAATTTCTTCCTTTTAAGCATATATAACTTGTGCATATACTGTATATAATAAAGATCTGCTACATATGTCTTGCCCTTGTATATTTGATTGATGAGTGCTCCTACTGACATGCAGTGAATTATTTCAGTTCTATTTTATCTGAAAATGTCATAGGAATATAATTCATCAAATTGTGACGAGTACAATGTGTGCTTTGAGGGGAATATGTTTCTTCTTTCTTTTTCTTTACATATGAAAGCAAAAATAACTTTGAAACCATATTGCATCATGTAACTTACTGGTATTCTAGCTATGTGGTTAACGCAGAGCGGGGGACAGGAAATGTGCATACATCCAAGACATCTTGAGGGGGGCGACAGAGCAGACCAAGGTTTTGCAGTCTGAGTTGATGGTGACAGTGTTTACCATCAGTTTTAAAGGTCTTGTGAACAGATGATGGAGTCTCGATGAGGAGGCCTACATGGCCCAGACGTGCACACGCTGGTCGGCTCCTGCAGAGAAGATCAGGGCGCCACAAGGATTCAAGGTCAAGTGCAGGACTCGACGTGAATGACCTGAAAACCAACAACATGATATATCACATATGTATTATTTCTGATACAAAGCTGACAATACACTACATCCTCTGTATCAGGTGGATGTAAAAAATTAAAATGTCTTGGCTTTGGCAAACAGCACACTGGATCTGGACGGTCCTGCTGGCCTAACATTTGGCTCCTTGTCAAGAAATCAAAAACTACATTTGTGTTAATTTAACTATGAGCAAATAAAATCACCATCCCAGTCACTCCAGTTTGTGCGTACATAAATTAATGAATGGGACAAACCTAAAGAAACAAAACAAAACAAAACAAAATGTCATAAATTAGGTGTACTAATGTTTGTGAGATGCAGTGTTTCTGTATCAAGACTTGTGCCTTCCCTGCTCTGAGAGCTCATAAAACCTCATGAAACCGTGACGTATCATGAGAGATGCGGTGATTCTGAAAGACTTTTTGATGTGTTCAAGCCACAGTTTCAGCTAGACTGGATGCCCGTGGTACGAATGAATCAGCACAAAAAGGTTAAAACGTCTCTCAAGAGGCTCAACAATGATCTGTTATATTAATGGTCACATTCATTCTGTTATATTATAAAGGGGGTATTTGTATTTTTCTAATCTGTTTTACTTTACTGACATCTATAAAGCATCTGTACTTTGAATATTTTAGGACTCAATAGTACTAAAAAATGCTGGAAACATGCTTGGAAAATGACTTGCTCTCGAATAACCTACCTTTAATATAATCTAACATGTCAGAAGTTCTCATCCATGTGGCTTATTGACTCGTGTGCAGCCCATGAATGGATAAGGGGAGCTCGAGCCATGAATGTAACAGTTTCTCACTTTTACTTCCTTTGTGACACAAAGAAAATGTCGAGGGTTGTATGTAAGCCGCGTCAAATAATTTACATTCCAATTTCTCTAACCTGCTAGCTGGTAGCTTGGGCTGACGTTGGGGAATTTCCAGGCCCAGCAGGTGATGTGGTGATGAGGGGGACCATGACCTGTGACCAGGCATCTCTTCTTTTCCGCCCACCGCAGAGAGCAGATCTGCAGTTTGAGTCATTACACCATGGAGTCAGTGCCGCGGGTTTATTAGGAGTCATTACAAAACAAGCCCCACACCCTAATTCAGTGTAAATGAAAAGTCAGTCCCATGTTCATGCACAGGGAATTAGTTCATTTATTACGATTTCTGGTCATTTCAACCATCAGCACCTGTGAGTTTGTGTGGGCGGAGTTTATGCAAATCCCAGATTGCGAATCCCAAATTCTCAGTTCTCCATCTCTCCACCCTCCACCTGTAGCAATCAGCTTTCTCTGCCATGGACACCAACCCATCGCCTACACAC
Organism: Myripristis murdjan; assembly: GCF_902150065.1. NCBI lineage: Eukaryota > Metazoa > Chordata > Actinopteri > Holocentriformes > Holocentridae > Myripristis > Myripristis murdjan. The sequence goes on from NC_043988.1 coordinate 26,499,457, forward strand.
ACACATATGCACACACATACACATGCACACACACACACCGGTCAGCAGGTTGGCTGTTTGAGGATGCTGCAAGGTGAAGAGTTGCAGGTTAAACTTCTTGGTAACAGCCGTTCTTCAAACTTCCTCAGCCCCCCAAAGCAAAGAGGCTTTAGTCAGCAACACTAAAATTAGCCAAACAGAGGCGAACAACAGACGAGGCAGTTCTGGTTTTGTGGTTGCATCTTTCCGAAAATCAAAGAGGCAAAAGAGGTCATCCCCTGCTGAACGTGCAGGCATCTCTTGACTGTGTGTTTGCTTTGGCGTACTCATGTGCCTCTATGTGAACCGTAACATTATGCTTACACACACAAACCCTGGAAAGTGATAGTGTTACAATAGAGATGGTAAATGATTTCAAAATGAGCACATGTAAGACAAACTACAATGATGTAATGTGTAAGATGAACATGTAAGAGACAAGTGGTGAGTAAAGGACGGTTCTCACACTTTTTGTCACACACCTCCCCCTTTATTAATGATGCATGCACACCATCAGCATTTAACATGTTCCCTCATGAAGCAAACACTGACCTTAACAGCGCTGGGCTGTCTCATCGTAACGATTGGCTGTCGTGACCTCGTGAGCCCAGTGATGTCACCATCCCATACACTGAGGATGCCGTCTGCGGAGCCGCTGGCCAGCAAATCGTCTCCCGGCGACCACTCCAGGCTGCAAACCGCGCCTTGCTGCTGGGCCACACCCACCAGAGGCGTGGGAGCTCGTGGGTCATGGTGATGGATCTGTCCCAGAACTGAACCGCTGTCAAGTTGGGGAGCACAATGATGAAGCAGCATAGATACTGCACATCACAGATTCTTTGTAGGTAGCAATGTATGGTAGCAACTGTATATCACTCTTTTCATAAATAAGGCCAATACCCATATATTCCATCTACATGTCCATTAAATTTGATAAAGATTCTGATGTGGTTCAGCAGCAGCTATTGCCAAAAACCAGTCTTTCTGTGCCATTCCTGCTTTACTGGAGTGTTAATCTGAAAATATAACAAAAACAGGGGAACAAGCAGCTCCTTGGACATCTTTCATCAGTTCTTTTTCGCTTTCATCCTCTGGACTGTGTATTTTTCATCAAACTGAGCACTCAAGTGTTTTTAAAAACTTAGAATTCTACATAACTGACATAAAGTCAAGTTACACTCTCATAGACACACACACACACACACACACACACCAGTACCTGCTGAGAAAAGGCTGTTTCCAGGAAAGAGCCCCCACCACAGACAGATGCGATGCCAAATATCTCACGCTGCTCTTGCTCTCCACATCCCACAGCTGAGTCAAAGACAGACATTTCTCATACAAATAAACCACAGTAAACCGTTTGTTGGACCCCCAAATTAACACCGGGTATTTGAGGTGCAAATGAAACAGGAAATCAGTTTCCACCCCATGCTGTCATCCGTTTCAGTTCAAAAGCATCCTTACGTTACCTGTATCTCCCCTTGCCTGGTCCCGATACTGAGCGCTCTGCCATCTCTGCTCCAGCGAAGAGACGAGATGGCCTGTGACCGGCGGCCTGGTCGTCCTGGTTGTGTCAGGGTCAGCAGTGCGGGACTCGGGTGCAAGCGTCCCTCCAGAGAGAGAGTTTCTGAATTCCAGAGGTAGACAGAAGATCCCAGCGCCAATGCAACCATGCCATTACAACTGCAGTCCAGCAGATTAGTGTCTGTAAAAGAAGAGAAGATGGAAAAAATAAGACGACTGTGGTCACTGGCCATTTACCTTAACATGACACCAGCTATGTCTTGCTGTATGTGCACTATTTTAATGTATTTTTGAAAACACTGGATGCCTGTGGTTTCTGGGAGGGCAACTTTAGACCTTTCACAGGCAATAGCTACTGTTGAAAACTGATATTATGTGGCGCCATTTAACCTCACTGAGTGCTTGCATTGGAGAACTGGCCAGTTGGACTTGTGAATGTTTGATACAGCCCACAAAAGGTGAAAAAAAAAGGTGAGGTCAAAATTCCTCTCTAAGGTGTGTGTTTGTGTGTATGTGACGTCAGAAGGTCTAAAATGCTTGTGTTATCAAAGGTAAATACTGATGTAAAACCTTCAGGTTATAGGGCTTTGAAGGCAGCCCTTTATCTGTTCAGCTCCTCAGAAAGGCTGCACTGACGTACAATTTGTGAATAGTTTCATGACCTGAAACTAGACTTTTATCAGCAGCTCATCTCACACACCAACACCACCAGGCCAGGATTATAATAACCGTCATTAATTTCCTGGTTTGCCGGAAACCTTTGACTGCAAACATGCAAAGTGGGTGCCGATGCAGTGGTATGTTAAACACACACACAATCAAACACACACCTTCAGACATCTAATGAAATGTTATCAGTTGAATGATACATTTGTATGTGTGAATATTTTTGGTTTCAACTAAAGATCACGTTTGAGGGCCTAAAAAGTACACTGTGTACGTGTCATTACTTGGCTCACTGTGCATCAAAATAAGAATAAGAATAATTTTATTTTCAAAAACAAGTTACAAAGTGCTTTAGAAAGGCATAAAAACAAGATAAATTACCCGATAAGTAATAAATATAAGTAGAACTGATCCAGTAGTGATGACAAGTGAGGCATGAATTGCTAAAACGCAGTAAAACAAGTTAAATAAAAAAGGATTTGTGAGAAAGCAATTCTGAAAGACTGATTTTTTAAGAGATTTAAAAGAAGCAACAGAGGTAGCAGGCCTGATCTCCCCTGGCAGGTCACTCCAGAGTCATGGGGCCCTGAGTCTCCTCTGGTGTTTAGCCTTGACCTTGGAGCTACCAACAGACGTCTGCCGGAGGATCTCAGGCTGAACTCAGGCTCATAAGGTTTTAGCAATTCAGTAACATAATCAGAGGCCAACCCAAAACATGCTTTTAAAGTAATCAGTAAAAATCTGAAATCAATTCTAAATCATATAAGCGACCAACGTAGAGATGTTATAGGTGCTATGTGGACTCTTCCATTGGAGTTTGTGGGTAGTCTTGCTGAAGTTTGGAGTGATTATATTGACTGAAACAGAAATATAGTGAGTTCCACTAGTCTAAAGGGGATGTAATAAAATCCCGGATGATTCTTACAGTAGTCATTCATCAGTGAAGGTGCAGCCAGGGTCATCACTGCCTTGCCCTGCGGACCCATGGAAGCTTTGTTCAGAGCAGCAAATGGCTGCAGAAAACCACCAATTTCATCCCCGGTGCCTGAAATACAGTAAGGTTGCAAACACATAAACACAGAAAATTTACCCATACACAAAAAAGCAAAGGCGGTCACATCCAAAATCTTCAGTAAATCTTTATTTTGCAAATTGAAGACATTCAGATACCCTGAATAATTGACAGTGAGACACTGATGTTTACATCATATCCGTCACCATATGGGCAGTGTTTAGAGAGATAGTGCTAAAATCAGCAACACCACTTCAAATAATCTGTCTCTCAGGCTCTTTCTTTCTTCTTCTGAATGTGTGTGTGAATGTGAAAGAAAGAGAGAAAGTGAAAGGGAGTAAGAGAGAGAGAGACAGAGACTGTGTGTGTGCATGCATGGGTGTTTGTGTGTGTGTGTGTGTGTGTGAGTGTGTGTGTGTGTGTGTGTAGATGTAATCAGTTTGGAGGAGAAACAAAGAAAACATTTATACTTTACCAGCCATTAGTGCATTTCCACTTCCTTGTACTGCAGCCGTCCATACCCAGTCCTGCAAGACATGTTCCCTTCAGCTGAGAGCTTTTATGCAGTTTCCAAATAAATTAAATGAATAAATATGTCTAACACTGTCATCTCATCAGCAGTTGGCATTAGCGTTTCTAACACATGGCCGGTTCAGATGTTTCTAGTCTGTGCAAGCTCTTGGCCATAAAGTTGTGAAGTTTGAGTTTTCAAACTTCCCTAAATTCCCATTAAAAAGCTAAAAAAGCTATTTATTTACCTTTGATGACCTTAGAGCAATCCTCGTTTCACCCTGAGCAACCTAACAGAAAGGATACCATATATCAATATAATGTGCCACCCCATTATATTCATATTTTTGTTATAATAATAATATAATATTAACATCACTGGAAGGCATTGTGAATATGATATCAAAAACAATAACTATAGCACACTGATATGGTAAACATTTTATGTGGAGGTAAAATCCAGATACTGACAGCTCCACTTAGAAGCATATTGTATGTCCATCACAGTGCTCATTTGTACTTCTCCATCTTTTCCTGAGAAACTAGAAACACTTTACAATGTCATGACATAATCATGAAGCTTCTGAGGTGATACAATGATTTATTTTGTGCCAAAGGTTTTTGGTCGGGTCAAACAAATTTCTCTGACCTCTTGGACAGCTCGGCCATAAAATTAGCTGATCTTTCTTTACTACACCTGTCTAATTTAATAACCTTGATAATATCTTAGGCTACTTCTCACTTTCCTATACTCCTCCACATAATTATTGATAACCAAACTGATAAGAAATGAGTAATACAAGAGAGGAAATAGGTGGAGTCTCTAGGCACCATTGTACTGTGCATATAAACAAGCTTGTTTGAATTTTTAGCTGAAAGGCATTGCACACCTGGGTGCTATGAGGCCTGCCTGTTTGCTATTTGGGATCAGACCCAATAAAAATTATTTTATATGTCAAGTACAATGGCTGCTTACTTGTCCTTTTTTGTTTGAAGAAATATGTAATGCCTGAAGAGAGGGTTACATTGCATTACACTGGTTGTTTATATTGTAAGGCTGGTAAGAAAAAAAAACTATAGTGGCAGATTTACAAGTTATTGTAATGCAGTGGAGGAGCTTTACAAACCTGTTCTGGGACATTCCCTGCTTCAGGAGTGTCTCTGGCAGTCATGGCAGTCATGGCACATGGGGCAGCTGGTGGTGTGACAGCACCGCTGTGCAACACGCCTCCAACCTCCAGCCCCGTCTCTGCTGGAACCAGGCCACATCACAGCTGTTAATGTCTGACAACGGCCTACCAGTGTCACCAAACATTGACAGGATAGATAATATGTTGATGACAAAGGGATAATGTGTGGAGTTTGGACCAGCAGGGGTTATGCGACACTCAGTGTTGGGTAGTAACAGAGGACATCTGATAAAGCCTTTCTGTTTCATGTGATGGCGTTATGTTATGTTTCTCAGTGCAAAGAGAGCAAATGTAACTGTACTCCTTTACGTTACCTAAAATAATAATAGTGTACTCTCTAATTACAGATATCTGTACAAAAAAAAAAAAAAAAGATTAGGGAATATTTTAAATATGAAGACAAGAGACTCAGATGAGCTTTTAAATAGTGTGTGCTAGTTTCACAAGCCACCTCTTAATAAACAGGAGGCATCTGATGGCAGCAGTGCAAATTTCCCTTAGACAGAGGGTCAGGGGGTCAAGAGGGGTGCCAAAGTAAAAATGGTATGGTCCAAGCATAGGGGTGTAAGGCTTTTTTGGAAAACAATTATGAACGATTTTACAAGTGTTTTGCCACTCTGTATTGTTATATTACCTGTATTAGTGAGGAGTTTGTATCTTATGATTTTTTTGAGGGGGGGGGGGGGGGGGGGGGGGGGGGGGGGGGCAAATTTATCTTTTATAAATATTGGGGGGGACTTGCCCCCCTTGACTCCCCCTAAATTTGCGCCCATGTCTGATGGCATTGTTCTCTCTTGATTCCGTGTCATGATTGTTGACTGATGATTGGTTGGCAGCTGTTTTCTATATCTTTATTAAAAACGCTGGTTTGTCTGACAAAGTGTAACTTGCACACTGATGAAGGCCTTTAGGTGAAACGTTTGTGCATGAATGCTGCATTGAAAATAACAATAAAAATAAAATATATATATTTTTTTTAAATTGCGCAGAATTGCCGTCTCTGAGTGCGACTCATCTACCTGTGTTGGTGGGAATACCTTGGTGCTTTCCCTCAGTGACATCCTGAGCTGATGCTGATGAGGCTGAGTCCCTCGGTGGAGAATCTAACGCCAGCCGCTGGCAGACCGAGTCAAAGTCACACCTGGGCACATACTGCCACCCAGCGGTCAGAGGAGTACTTGCAACAGGAGTGTCAGCGCTGCTCCTCTGCATGATCCGCCTCCTGAAGCGTTTGTAGGAGAACTGTCTCTGAAACAGAACAAAACATCCAGACAGAAAAGCATTTTAGTCTCAAAATAAATGAAAAGATGTAATTGCGGCTATATTTCAACTTACTCCTGCATCACCAAGACATTACAGTGAAATCCGATATCTGCCGATGTCAAGTTTTTAGAATTAAAACAATAACATCCGGTCACCGATTTCAAAATAAAACCCTATTGCGTATTTGTTGGGATTTTATGCGATACAGACGGTTTAAGTGCGTTTACAAACGATATTATATTCTATTAAGGTATGATTACAGGTTTTATTCCCTAAAATGTGCTTTTTAGCCTTGTATATACCAGTCCACGATAGGGTTAAGCAGTATATTAAAAGCATGTTATAACGATATTGTAATATCATACGCAGTAGTCTATGGCTTCGAATATAATAATGTCATGTTATGGCGTAAATTTTGTCTTTTTATGTTTTTATAATGCTGCATTGCAGTGAAGGAATGCAGTTTTCTTAGCGTATGCAACGTAATTATGTCATTTTATGTTATATTTTTTGTTGTTCTCTGTTGCACCAGCACAAAAAGGTGAAACGTGGTTATTTTTTATTTGAAGGCGACGTCGCTCAGCTTCCGGTGTGTCTCCGGTTCTCTCCTCCTAACTTGACGCACCACCTTTCTCCGGTCCGCCCCAAACCGAGCCGAGGTCCGCTTCTTCCCCCTCCAAGATGGAGGCTCTAGGGGGCTACCCTACCAAGACCTCCAACCCAAAAGCAAAGAAGCTGACCGTCCTGTTAAGCATGACAGTCGGCGTGGGGTGTTTGTTCCTGTTGCAGACCCAGCTGTTCAAGCCGAGCAAACCGAAGGACTTTTACTCTTTCGAGGTCAGAGATGCCAAGGGGAGGACGGTGGCCCTGGAGAAGTTCCGAGGAAAAGTAAGTCCACATCATCAAGTTTTGGGGTCAGAGAAATCTAGCGCTGCCAAACTGCCCTAAAGGTCTAGCAAAGTGGGTTAAGGCAGGTTTCATTACACATCATGCATTTCAATTTTGCCTGTTGAAAACAAACTATACAGAGGATGTTGTCCCGCACACAGGCGTCCTTGGTTGTAAACGTGGCGAGTCACAGCGAGCACACGGAGCTCAACTACCGCTCGCTGCAGGAGCTCCACCGGGAGCTGGGCACCTCTCACTTCAACGTCCTGGCTTTCCCCTGCGGCCAGTTCGGGGACACCGAGACCGGGACCAGCCGAGAGATAGAGGCCTTTGCCAAGTCCACCTATGGCACCACCTTCCCCTTCTTCAGCAAAATAAAAATAATGGGCTCTGAAGCCGACCCAGCCTTCAAATTCCTCACAGGTCGGCACTCGGCAGTAATGGCAAGACTTGAAAAGAAGCTTCAGAAATTAAAGCTTTAGCTTACAAGTTAGCAGCTTTTATTGTGGACTATGTCGAGCTACCCTCAAGAGTTCCAGTTTGCCTTCGTAGCTCACAAAAAGTGATATATTTATAAGCTGTAATAACCATCTACAGGCCTATATGCTGCCTGATACATAGATATCTTCAGTAATAGTCGACTACAATGGAAAAAAGGCCACAATTAGGATGCTAACATTTTTTATTCCAGTCGCAATAAAAGTGCAAGTAGTGCTGGGACTGTCTGCAGAAACAACAGTCAAGACCAACCAAAGCCAAATAGTAGTTTGGGTTAGAACTGAATGTTAAGTCTCTGTGTTAATCAAGTTAGGCTGTAGCCTACTTAAACAAATTGAAAGGAGTGTTAATGAGGCCTGTGTAAAGGGCGAAAATGTCCCAGTCCTTTAGGGAGAAAATGGGAAGTTGCATAACTTCACTAAGCCAGGGATGTTCAAGAAGTCTTTTTCTAGTAATGTGTTATTTTCTTTCTTTTTCCCCACATGGCAACAAGCCATAAACCAGTCAAGTTTGCATTTATTTATAGCACGTAAAAAAACAAAGCAAGTTTGTACCAAGTGCTTTATAACAAAAAGGAAAATCTAAAACACAAGAGAAGAGACATAGGCCTATAAGGTCATCACTGATAAACACCTGGAACAGATAAAACCAAAATAGCAGATAAAACATCACAAAAGGTGGCACTCATACAGGAAACTGCAAAATATTCCTGTATGAGAGATTATTTTCAATGAGCACTTGACCTTGGAGTCTAAATTAACTGTAGAGTGGTTTGGTGTGCCTGTTTTGTGTATTTTAAGCAATGCCACTCAGCCAATCAGAGTTGGCGACTGGAAGTTTTGGGTGTAGCTCATGAGGACTAAATGAAAAAAAAAAAAAAAAAAAAGTAGAGCATCAACAGACTGTCTCTGCCTCAGTTTTTTCAGTTGGACACATTCTTAATAAATATGTGGCATTGTGCTATTTTCAGATTCGGTACAGAAAATTCCCAAGTGGAACTTCTGGAAGTTTCTGGTGAATCCGGAGGGGAAGGTGATTCGGTTCTGGAGAGCCGAGGATCCCATGGAGAGCGTGCGGAAGGAGGCCACGGCGCTGGTGCGCGAGATCATCCTGAAGAAAAGGGTGGAGCTCTGACGGGCTAGGTGACAGACACGGGACACATCTCCAGTCTCTTATTTGCTTTATAGCGAGGAACAAACTGTGAGTGTGAATGTGCTGGGGTGATGTCTCACTCTCTGCAGTATGCAGGATAACACCGGCTTTATCCCAGGTGGAAGTGATGGAGGACGGGCAAAATCAATCAGTGTGCTATTTGTCATTTGTCTGCATAATATTATGGAAGGGAATAGTGACTATCATAATGGACATTAAACACAATGACCACTGGTGCAACTGGAGGATTGTTAAGCCATCAAACTCCACGCATTTGATTTTACAAATAGTTGTTTGGCTCAACCAGCTCTGCTTACCATCTTTACTGTCTACATTAAATTGTCCTTTTCTTCTGACACCTGGGCAAGGTGAGCCTCTTGAGGTAAAGCACGTCTCTTGAGCCCGTTTGGAGCTCAACAACTGATGAACAACCACTCGATAATAAAAATGTTTTTCAAATATGAATTGCATCTGAGTGCTTAGAGCTCAAAGTGTTTTGCTTCAGATATTTCATGTGTGGTCAAGGAGAGAGGAGTGCTCACAGTCACTTTGTTAACTGGCAGGTGACTTACAATGTAAATGTAAATGTGTCTTATTGGATAGTGTGAAGTCAGATCATATGCCTTGATATGGAAGTGTGTGTGGAGCTGCTGAGGTTTGAACAGCCAGCTAACACAGCACTGCCTCATCATGACACAGGATTACCATGAAACATGACATGAGAGCATATACAAGTCCTAATTTTGTATTATGTCTCCGTTTTTCTGGAATGCTTTGACTTTTTTTTTTTTTTTTTTTTTTTTTACATTAATACAAAACATGAATACTTGTGATTAAAAGGGCTCTTTTATCTAACCTACTATAGAAGATCTGAAAATCCAACCCAACTTAGATTGGCTTAGCTGAATTTAAAGGTTCCAGTTGTTTGTGTGGATTTACATGGGCAGTTGGAGGGCAGCAGCAGGTAAGCTGGCAAACACAAATCAACCAGCTAACAAGACACTGCCTTCCAACCACCCAAGAGGAGAGCAGGGTTAGCCTTTGTAATATCACTATAATTTTCTAAATTGTTCTATTTTAGGGTATGATAAATTGTTGAAATTATACATACAATGCTCGCCTCATAAAAGGCCCACTTTAACATCACCCTCCCTCTCATAAACACCCATTTTAGAGGGCATTCAGAAACTTTGTATTCCATGGATTTAAAGTGGCAATACCAAATGAAACCAAACCAAACCATGCACATCACATGCATGTTTATGCGCGTGATAACATTTTTCCAAAGTGCATGGATGTAAGGCCATGATGGTGCAGAGAGCTCACCTCTGCGATCTGATTAGTGGAGTAGCATCAAGCCCTCAGATGGAGTCCAAGACAACTGTTCAGGTAGCAGAGCAGTGTGAGCTGGCAAATGTAACATCAGCAAACATTACACTGCCTCCCAGCCAGTCACAACTCAAAAGGCCTTCATGCAAATGTATTGGTGAGGATTTGACTGTTTAACTGAGATATTATCAAGGTGCAAGGTGTGACTGGGTGCAGAATTCACTTTCATTCAGCTGGACAATCAATAGGCCTACATCTTGTAATTTTATACCAGTGTTGATATGTTTTTTGATGTGCCAGTGGACAGCAGCAGTGAGGAGTGTAGCTGACAGCTGTCAATCACATACCACAGCCTGCATCAGTGCACTGCCACACTGTCACCACCAGCTCCGCACAGTTAGGAAGTAAGCATCTTGTTCCAGTAAAATTAATTCTATAGCTGACCTTGTTTCTGTTTGGATGAAAACACATCTTTATTGCAGGCTTTTTGATTTTTATTTTATTTATTTTTTTTGTAAATTTGTTAATTTGTAGGCTATTAATCATTTCTTTTCACTTCTTACCTTGAAGGGGTAGTGGCTCCTCTGTCCTACAACACATCTCAGCAGTCTCCTCATATTTTCCTGGCCTTCAAAAAACACAACAATTTACTCATGGTGACGTTCATCATCCTGAGAAACATGTTTCTGACGTGCTGTAGCCTACAGCCCAAGAAACTGAATCCACACTTTCAAATGCTTGCTCAATTCCCAATAGCAGACTATTATTGGATTACTCCATTGATATAAAAATAAGTCTAGCATACTGCAGATTATTCTAATTAGTAGTAGCACTGATAGAAGTAGTAGTAGCCTATGCATAGTAGGTAGTTAGTAGTAGCAGTACTGGTACACATTTCCTATAGTTATAGTGAGATATTTTTTTATAAATTGCTTACCCATGCATCTGAATCTCCAGTCCTGACTCTCAGATGCGTCTTCAGCTTCCATGCCCTCGGCTAAAACACCAACATCTCAGTAAATACCTGCAGGTGCGCTTGCAGCCGTGCCGTGCGCGTTTGCTCTGCCTTCTTGTAGTGGAGCTCCGGTCCTAAATACGCTCCCCTGGCGGATGATGGAGCGGGAAGCACCGTCCCCCGCTCTGCTATTGGCAGGCAGGCAGTTTTTACCAAGTCCTACCTTTCAGGGATTCCCCCAGCGTCGTGGTTTCCCCTGGAAACAAACCGAGTCACTGACATCAACGCGGCAAAGTTTCAAAGGAGGCGGCGGCACCGTGTTATCAGCTTATAAACAAGCACTTGACACATCACCTTTAATTCTATAGGCGAGGGGTAATTAGCCACGTCAGACTCATGACTGACAGAAAAATGTGTGTGGGAGCATATCTGAATAAGAAAGAAAGAAAGAAAGAAAGAAAATACATTTTGTCCTATCTTAAACTGACGAAGTTAGATTAAGTTCGACATAATGTTATTATTGTTAGGCGTTTTATAGGTGTTTGTTGTTGTTGTTAAATTAAATTTTAATTGACATGATCAGAAATAATCAAATGTGCGGTTTGCGGGCCCTATCCGCGCGCACGTTTGGCCCTGCTGTGGCCCGTGGCGCTCAGAGGGCCGAGCGGCGCGAGAGGGGCACGTTCTCGCCACCTGCCACTTCCATATGCGCTCACAGGAGCGCGAGCCTGGAACTGTGCGACAGGTGCGTGCACTCAATGACAGCCAACAGATGCTGACTCAGTTGTATAGGGGTAAATAAAAATAAAAAAGCAGTGGAAAACAAAAGCCTATAACCTGATTATCACAGGCAAACATCCACTAGGCTAATATAAAAAAATAAAACTAATATAAAATACCTTTAGAAGAGGATTATTGAGTTTTTTTTTTTGACTTGCACTAGTTTTATAGGCATAACTTAATACTTATTGACAGACAATAGACATATTTTGTGATCTTACGCCTTAATCTAGGCTACTCGCAATTTACCTGCGAAATTGTGAATTGAATCATTGAGGTCGGGTAAACTTACTGTTTCCATTGCATCTTAGGTTATCAAACTAATAAAGGCCTGAGGATGGAGGCTTTTAAGGGGAAATTGTTTAGATTAAACTAGTTAATTAAAGGCCTAATTAATTGATTATATTAGGCTAGTCATTAATTGCTTGCCTCCGGCTTGAGGACGGCTAGATTTATTATAGCCTAACACATATTTTTACTAAGCCTGACACTACAACACGACTGGTAGAAATTAATCTTGCAACACTGGCAATCCAAACTGAAATTATTATTATTATTACTTTATCATCATTCTTTGTCTCCAAGGTTTGCAGCCCACCTTGAGGTTTGGCTTTAGTCACCCTAGAAACCTATTGTTTCAATATTTTTCTTTCCCTTCCCGCATTCTCCCTCGCAGTTTGGCGGTAGCTTAACCGGTCAAATGTGTCACACACACACACACACACACACACACACACACACACACACACACACACACACACACACACACACACACACACACACACACACACACACACACACACACACAAGCAGTTTAAACAAAGCTCTGCCCACTATGCCTACTCCCATCACCCTCAGTGACGGTCAATGAGAAACGGATTTGTTTGCAGTAAAAGTGTGTGAAGGCGCGCCTCCAGCTAAGCCGAAGTGAAGGTTCATGCTGTTAGGGGCCGAGGCCTCGACAGCGAGAGGCGTCTTTGTTTTATGTTGGCAGAAGGAATTTTAATTGTTAACGGTGGAAGTCCATATGGAGTCAAGGTTAAACGCAGGCCAGTTAGCTATGAAATTAGTCCAAATCTGAGCGGAGCCAGAGATGGTTAGATGGCTTTGTTTATGAAGTCTAAAAATATAGCAAATGATATCTTTCCATCCTACCCTACCCTATACTTTGAAATTAAGAATATATTTAATTTGACCATAAATAATTGTTAATTATAGGTCTGGTATAACAGTCACAGGTTTCACTCTGTTTTCACCTAAGTTTCTATATATATCTCCAAACAATTATAGGTCTACAACCAAATACAGTACAGATAGGCTAGATGTATAGACAGACAGACAGACAGACAGACAGATAGATAGATAGATAGATATGAGGCCAGTATAATACTGTGACTTCCTGTTTAAACATTGTGATATAGGTAAGTAATGGATTATTGGTGCTAAATTATCTTTGCAGTTATATACTATATATATATATATATATATATATATATATGTGTGTGTGTGTGTGTGTGTGTGTGTGTGTGTGTGTGTAAGCATTAAATCAGAGGCAGGGAAGCTATTGCAGTGTATGACAAACTTGATATTTCACTGATTTAATGATAGTGAAGGTAGTGCTCAATCTACGGAGCATTTTGACTTTTCAGAGGAAACATTGAAATATTTATCTAAGCCAAAGCCTAATGCACTGAGCCACATGAGATTTATTTACTAATGCAATACTTTATTTAACTAATGCAGCCGGGAGACGATACTTTAAAGACCTTGCACAGTATGTCACCACACTGCCTCATTTTTGCATTTTGACATTTTCAGGAAACATGACACACAAGCAGAATGGACACACAAAAAAAGACTCATTAGTTAAAGGTAGCAGACAAGGAAGTGATGCAAGCGCAGTCAAATACAAATGAAGTGCAAGGTGAGCAAACCAGTCACCCTTCTACAATGTTTACTCAGTGGAAGGAGAGAAATGCAATCAGGAAACGTACTAATTGAGGTATTGATTCATAGGATGAGGCATTGTCTACATGTCAAAAAAAAAATGCCAATTTTATTTATTTATTTATTTATATAGCACCTTTCCAAACCAAGGTTACAAGGTGCTTTCCAATAAAAATAAATCACAAATAAACACACGTAAAACAATGATAGAGTAAGCTACTAAAAGATCCCATACAACAATAAAACATAATACAAATACATAAAACAAGATAAAACAAGGTATTAAAAGATCTCACAGACAATAAAAACATACAAGTTACATTAAAACCACTGGTTAGTAAAAGGCCATGCGATAAAAGAGAGTCTTAAGAAGAGATTTAAAAGAAGAAACTGAGTTAGCCTGCCTGAGATCTCCCGGCAGGGAGTTCCACAGCTTAGGGGCCCAGACGGCAAAGGCTCGGTCCCCTTTGGTGATGAGCTGAGCATATGAACCCAAAACAAAATCATTAAAACCTTTTGTAGTCTATGCAGACTTAATCTATTACTTCAGAATGATTGTGAACCTTCAAATTTGTGTGCATCTGACACTATTGAAAAGATACATTTCATAGACTAAAACTTTCAGTAATATGATCAATGTAGTATAACATGGCTGTGAAGTTAAAAAAAAAAAAATCAGTCTCACAACTCCTCTGTTTTTGCTTTGTGCTTTAATCCATCACCATTTCTGGATATGTGACCTTCATCATGATGGTATTTCATTGTCCAACATCTCCATCAATCCATTAACTTATACAAATGCGCCTTACTGCCTGCTCTGGTGTAACTTTCCATGGACTTACAGCACAGAACCTGTCAGTTCTGTTTGAATGCGCTCATATCAGGATATATTATCTTGCCAGGACCTTCTTATCTTCATATGTGGTGTTAAATCCCTCTCAAACACACACACTCATGGTTTACAGTACTGTAAATCATACTGGGCTGAGGTGCTGCCCTCGCTGCTCTTAAGCAAACAGATCAAGGTTGGGGAGTTTGAACAGGTGTCTGAGCTGAGGTTTGACACTTTCTTCTGAGCCTGCCGGCCTCACACAAGCCCAATAGTTACAGCCAAAGCTCTGGGCAGTGAGGGTGAAGGAAGGACACATTGCAGGTCAAAAGGTCACATCCTCCACAGATTAGTTCACCTCATCTTCTCATTTTGATCTCCTCACTTATTCTCATCCAGTGGAAAACTGAATAGATAGAGACAGATATTTAGATAGAATTAAATAAAATTTGGAATGAAATAATGCCACTTGTTTCCCGTGCAGTTTCACATGTTTCAGGATTTTTTTTAATTTTATTCTGGACACAAATATAAATATGTTGAAACAAGGCAGAATAAGGCAAATCAGCCCACTAGTATCAAGAAACTGACACTTAATTCAAAAATTATGTAAATATTACACTTTTATTATTATTAACATTGGAAACAAGTGGTGCTTTTTTGCAGTATAGAAACATCTTTCATTTAAATGATCTTGAATCTGAATATAACTGAATCACTGAATAGACGTTTGGTGTAACAAGGGTGTCAATGTTTTTTTTTTAAATGAGGAAATGAATAAGGATGCTGACTGCCATGCATCATGACTCTGTGGCTTTTCTCAGACCACACAACCTCTCAGACAGAGACGAACGGGAAGGAAGTGCCTGCTGCTTAACAAGGTCATGAGGTCACATTTGTTTTGCTGCTCAAACAAGGAAAAAAATCAGTCTCACAACTCCTCTGTTTTTGCTTTGTGCTTTAATCCATCACCATTTCTGGATATGTGACCTTCATCATGATGGTATTTCATTGTCCAACATCTCCATCAATCCATTAACTTATACAAATGCGCCTTACTGCCTGCTCTGGTGTAACTTTCCATGGACTTACAGCACAGAACCTGTCAGTTCTGTTTGAATGCGCTCATATCAGGATATTTTATCTTGCCAGGACCTTCTTATCTTCATATGTGGTGTTAAATCCCTCTCAAACACACACACTCATGGCAACAGTACTGTAAATCATACTGGGCTGAGGTGCTGCCCTTGCTGCTCTTAAGCAAACAGATCAAGGTTGGGGAGTTTGAACAGGTGTCTGAGCTGAGGTTTGACACTTTCTTCTGAGCCTGCCGGCCTCACACAAGCCCAATAGTTACAGCCAAAGCTCTGGGCAGTGAGGGTGAAGGAAGGACACATTGCAGGTCAAAAGGTCACATCCTCCACAGATTAGTTCACCTCATCTTCTCATTTTGATCTCCTCACTTATTCTCATCCAGTGGAAAACTGAATAGATAGAGACAGATATTTAGATAGAATTAAATAAAATTTGGAATGAAATAATGCCACTTGTTTCCTGTGCAGTTTCACATGTTTCAGGATTTTTTTTTATTTTATTCTGGACACAAATATAAATATGTTGAAACAAGGCAGAATAAGGCAAATCAGCCCACTAGTATCAAGAAACTGACACTTAATTCAAAAATTATGTAAATATTACACTTTTATTATTATTAACATTGGAAACAAGTGGTGCTTTTTTGCAGTATAGAAACATCTTTCATTTAAATGATCTTGAATCTGAATATAACTGAATCACTGAATAGACGTTTGGTGTAACAAGGGTGTCAATGTTTTTTTTTTAAATGAGGAAATGAATAAGGATGCTGACTGCCATGCATCATGACTCTGTGGCTTTTCTCAGACCACACAACCTCTCAGACAGAGACGAACGGGAAGGAAGTGCCTGCTGCTTAACAAGGTCATGAGGTCACATTTGTTTTGCTGCTCAAACAAGGAAAGTTCTTAATGAAAACATGAAAACCGTGTCTACATTTTTACATATTGAAATTGTGGACATTTCTGGTTTTGAAACAGGTGTGGAAACATTTAGTGAGGTGTGAAAGTAAACATGACATTGTTGCTTACTCCATTGTTTGGTTAGGTCATTACATTTTGGGTCATGTAAACAGAAACACAGTGTAAACAAAAGCTTGGGCAGTATTATTTCCTTTGTTGGGCACAAACTCTGGCTGATTAGCCAAGCAAGCTACTTGAGGAAGACACTGTTTAATCATTTACTGATATCACTGTTGATTATTAGATAAGCATTGGCAGTAGTTGCCCACCCACACTGTCTTACAACCTGCAAGTCCTGTGGCATCTTAAAATGTGCTGCTGCACCCAATGAAAAAGGTGAGATAAGTTTTCAGCTGTGGTTGGGTACCCAGCGGAAGCGGTATCCTCCGTGCTTGGTCCTTGAGGTAAAGGCATGTCCATGAGGAAACACCTGGGTCCTGATAGTGCAGTGTTCCCTGACAGAAGTTCGGAAAGACGAATCACTCTCTGCTGCTTCTGCTCCATCCACACTCATGCTGCCGCTTTTGGAGACTGAAGTCTGCAGGGCTGAGAATGAACCATACATGCGTATGCTCTCTGGCTCCTGCTGCAGTCTGGGCCCGTTGGCTTTGTTGTGCAGGACAGCATTGCAGCGTGTACTGATGTCCCTCAGGATGTCCTCTACAGAGCCAGAGGGCTCTGTGTCACACTCATCGTCCAGTCGCTGCCGCTTACAGGGACTCAGTGAAGCGGATGTTTTATCACTGCAAGGCATCACTGGTTCTTTTAATACTGGGTCTCTGACGGTCATGAGCCTCTAAGAGAGAAAAGAAAAAAGTGTAATACAGAAATAAAGCTTAGGTATGAATTTATGGCTATAGCATCGTGGCATAAACGCTCAAGTGTCCCTGCTAAAGTCTCTATATGTCTCTTCATTTTGTCTCACTCTGAATACTCACTTCAAGCACTGATGCCAAGTGCTTTGCCCGGCAAGCCAGCTCCCTGAGGTGAAGGTTTCTCTCCTGCAGTGACTCAGTTTCCTCCTGTTTTCTCTGTAGAGACTCATGGAGCTGCAGTAACAGAGAAACAAATCTGTTCCATGATGCTGACAGAGTGCTAAAGAAGGCACGCTACTCAAGACTGACTCTCCGTCTTGACTTGATATGATTCCCTGATCAAACTTCACATACCTTCTTTTATGGTCAGTCTGACTACTTAAGCAAGCACTGAAGTTCATTATGATTTAGATTTCACAGAAAAAAAAATAATTTCTAAAGCACTATCTTTAAGTTTAGATAGTGTATAGTTGAGTTTTATGAACAATTAAAAGAATCAATCGATCAACTAATCAATCTCTGAATAAAAAAATCTAAATCAACAAAACAAAAGAGTGTGATTTTGATTTCTTTGGCCCCAGCAGGCCTTTGAAATCTCTTTTACCACTCTAGCACGGTTAAAATGTTATTACATAGGGCTACAACACATCATTATATTATTATATTATATTCACCTCTCTTCCATCACATGCTGTGGGACAAAAAAGTATGCTATATGGATTCAATTTAAAAAAAGTAGACCAAGTGAATATCATCATGTGCACAATGGGTCCACAGAAAAGACGAAGGTAAATGAATTTTTACCTGATGGTTGACTTCCATGGCATCTCCCAGTGTCCTGCCTTGATGCTGGGCCACGTCCTTCCACAGAGCTCCATCTTGGGCATGGGGATCACCTGCTGCTGGGGAAGAGTTATCGAGCTCGTCCTCTGCAGAGAAGTCTTGGTGAGGGGTGAGGGGAGGAATGATGCAGCCCTGAAATGGCACAAGTCCAGCAGGAGACAGACTGCTCTCTAATGTGGCAGGAGAGTCTGACAAAGAGGAGACAAACCAGCCAGCAGTTCAGTCACAATTTCTTTACTGCTTTTCCAGGTGATGCTCAATACCAAAGATGAGCATGATGATTGTTATTCTTATTGTTGTTTTGTGGTTATTATTAGCACTAACAGAAGTTCTATGAGCAGGACAAATACAAGCAGCAACAGTAATAACAGATATGTACACATTCATAAGGTTTAAATATTGCATGCATATACAGTCCAAGACGTGTTCAGTTTCCTCACCTGCCAGGAAGTCCAGTGCATATTCTCCAAAATCTTGGTAATCACCATCAGATTCTGTCACCTGTGGACGATTATAAACAGCTTTGTGAATTTATCAGTTTTCCAAAAGGAAAAAAAAAATAAACAGTTACACCCTGCTCAGCTCTACCTGAAAATCCCACCAGAGCCAGTGAGGGTAAAGCGGGTTAATCGCTGCACATGTCTTGGCAGTCATTTCAGCAGGCTCTGTGTGTGGCTGCGTAAAGGCGCAGGATACGAATGTGATTTGGGCGTCCAGTAAACGGTGTTTGGGTCGCAGTTTGTGGACAAAACTTGTGAGGTCCAGCCAATTAGCCTTTATAGACTATAGGTAGCCTGCGTGTCATGAGCAAACTTAATTGCCATTCGTGGAGAATTCCAGTATACTCTCCGCGGTGTGTCAAACATTAACAGCGAGGCGGTGATGCAGGACTCCCTCTCCAGGTAGAGGACCAGATCCTCCCCCTCCCTCAGATGCAGAAATAGCCCTCATTAGATGATGTCTTAAATGAAATTACTGTACTTGTCTCTCACCTCAGTGCTAAGGGAGTCACTTTCTCGTCTCACCACTGATGCGCAGTCTTCCAAATCATCCCATGCGATTGTTGAAAACGCTATAACACAAGGAAAACTTTACGTATGTATTTAACTTGTGGTTTATCCTGTAGGCTTGATACATGCTTGTCAGCTATTAGAAATGAATCCATGGTGTGATAAAGGCGCATACCCTGTTCAATGATGCAGGGGAGCTTGTCGACGTACAACGTGACTGGACTGCTGCTCCTCGGCAGCATCACTTTGCCCTGCAGACAGGTACGGCTTTTAACGCAACGACGTCGCTGCATTGTTCGTAAAAAGCCATCAAGAAGGATTTCACAGCCTACCTTTTTATTAGCTGCAGCTCTTCTCACCACTTGGCCCGTCTTGTTGGGGCAAATAGCGCCAAACACCTTTCTGTCTCTCGGCATCATCATCAGCCCTGGTCTGGATGATAGTGACATTGAAATGCTGCAGGTTTGATTTACAGTTCATATAGCCGACACTCTCCCGGTTTGTGCCACTCCGTGCCGCGGCTCCATAGTTGTGGCCCAATCAAATGCATTGCTTTGGTCTCCAGGGAGCGACAGCGTCCCCGGGGATTAAACTGGTGCGGACTAACGGTTTTCTGCTCTGAAGTGTGAAGTGGTACCGCGCATAACGGCGCCTTTACAACAGGTGCTGGGCGTCAAACCTGCCCGCCGCCTGGGGACCCCGGGCCAAGTCGTCCCTGCCTGCTAGAGGCGCTCGAAGCCCCCGTCTTCCTACTAACTGGTGTGTGATATTGGCTCAACACATTTTGAAGTTTTTAAAGCCTGCCTAAGCAGTAAATCACTCCAGGCGATGGATTACAGTGATTTTAGACCAGCCGAGAGGCATTGTAGGTAGACTCACTAAACTCGTGTTTACTCTTGTGTGGTTTATCGCTTTTTTGAGAGCAAAAATATTTCATTTTTGCCAGCAATTATTAAAGGGGGAGTTATCTGTTTTACAGCTTTTAATAACAACATGAAAAGAGGCTTTTTATCCAATTGCGCGCCAGTAAACACCTACCCAAATTAGGTCGAGGCCCGTAACCCCATTTAAAGCAAAGTGGAAAAGGAAAAGAGCAATTAGAGCAGACAGTTCAGTAAACACTCATGACAAATGTCTCCGTTTGTAAACAAACAAGAGTAGGTCTGTTTGTCTCTTAACGCTGAATGCACCTGTGTGGTCGACACTGTGTCAGCAGGTCGAGCTGCCACGCGTAATGGATTAGCCGCTTAAAGGGCCCTCAGTTCACCAGGCTGTTGGCTCACTTCAAAATAATAAAGTGATGCGACGGTGAATAGAAAAGGCGATTGTTCCATAAACTATGAACTCCAGTCGGTGGCCATCATGAGGCAGACAAACGACCAGTATAACAAAGCAATTATATGCTCAGAAAATTATTAATTTGTGCTTTATCTAGTAGAAAGTCCTAAAGCTCTCATAATTTTAATACACTGATGACTTACACGTTATTTCAATATAAAAAGGTGGATTAACTGACTTGAAGTGGGCTTACTTGCTACTTCACCCTTAAATAGGCCTATGAAGATCATAGTGTAAACTTTATTGCATCATCCGCAGCTTAAACATATTTATTATTTTATTATAATGTACCAGCAATGTTAGTTTATTCTTTTATGCAGTAGCCTATTAAGCACAAGAGCAATAAAATCAAACATTGCAGTCTGGAGAAAAGGCTTTGACTGAGACAAGACAACCTAGACATACTATGAGCAGGGGTGCTGCCAGGAATTTTGGGCCCCATGTAAAAAAAATGTATTTACTGGATGATGGTTTAATAATTTTATATTAGTATTTACCTTTTTTGGGGGCCCCTGTCAGGCAAGGGCCCTTGAAATTGTCCTAACTTTCCCCCATATAAGGCGCCCCTGACTATGAGCATACAGATGCCAACACTGGGATGGCAACATTTAACTATATGAAATGCATGTTTTTCTTTCTTTCTTTCTTTCTTTTTTTTTTTTTAACATTATCATTATACTTTCGTGGCATGTTCAAGTAAAAAAAAGAAATAATTTGCTTTCAGACTGATTTGTTATTGGACAAATGATCAGAGTCCACTTTTTACCCATTTAGACAACAACACCAATTCATTTCTTAACAATTTATTTCATAATATATTTTTCATTCATTGCATTTTTTTCAAGGAGCTTCAAGTCATTGCATACAATAATAATACAGTCATAAATCAACATAATTGGGTTTCAAATATTCATTGATTAAGATTCAAACAGATGCTTCACTGATAAACAATAAAACACTCTTAATAAATAGAAAACAATAATGCAAAAATGCAAAACATTCAGTATTCTGACTGACTTTTGACTGTCTGAGGTATACATAATGCTCTGTGAATATAGGACTCTGTCAAACCGTTCTCAAGAATACCACACTCCTAAAACAAAAGCACATGAGATATCTGTCAACACTTTTCTGCTTGTTAAAATAACAGACTTTAACACTAATAATAAAGAGGAATCTGCCATTTAAAAACTTGAGTCTAATTTTGCATACATCAGAGTCAGGTAATAGCACACCTGGTGATCACGTGGTCTGCATTTCTTGCAATGTCTCTTCATTAAGTGACACCAGCAACTTCAGGTTCTCTATGCATTCCTGTGCCAGACTGCAGCTGTGGCTGTCCTGAACCACCAACCGGACGTGAGCCGCAGAGCCCTTCTCTGATGGCTGAAGACTTTCAAGTGATTGGGCAGAGGCACTGTCTGTTAATGACTGGCTTTTATCAAACAGTTCAATTATAAAAGTGTCGCAATGGTCCTCTTGTGAGTTGATGACACTAGGTGCATGTGTTTCAGACAGGTCAGCTGGCTCCTCAGGCTTCAGTAACTCACTGGCGATCCTCAGTGCGCAGCCAGCAGTCAGCGACGGTGGATATTTATTAAAGGTATAGTCTGCTAAACTCAACTCACACACCCTTCGTGCAAGATTGCTGCACTGTGTGGGCCTTTGGGTGTCTGGATTCCCCCTCGCTGACCTGTCACCACCTGCACTACTGGCTACAAGCTGGGCGGCCTCCATGCAGTTGGTGTAGTAGTCCAGAAAGAAGGCAAGGGTGGGGGCAGCAAGGCGGAAATTGAGACGGAGAAGGATGAGACACTCAAGGTTACACAGCTGCTCCTTGGTGAAAGAATCACAGCACAAAGACAGGAGCTGGCTGATCTGTGGTGAAAACACCTCCACCTGAGTGAGAGAGTGAGAAAGAGAATCAAACCCATGATGAACATCCAAACCACACTCTCACTCTCTTATACGCACACATGCACACTCTATCATACATGGACAAACACTCAAAAAGGCACCTGGGTCATTCTCCAAAAATGGTGGAAGTGCTGTCACTTACTTTTGCAGATGCCAAAATACTTTAAGTTGACCTAATAATCACATTCATTATATATGTTTAGTAAATAAAGACTGTCTTTGCATTGATACAAATAGAAAAATATATAAAAATTTAAAAAAATATAAAATAGGAATTTATTTAAAATGCCAAGTTCAAGGAATTGTCTTGTCACTTTCATCATACATGGAAGTGAAGCCTGTAGTTTTAATTTAAAAATACTTTTTTTCATGAATTAAAGCTCATTCACATTTACATAACAATACATACACTGAATACAACATTGATATGATAAAGAAATAGAAATTATTATTAATAATAATATCAAATAAATATCAGTCACCCAAAATTACGTCATTGGTGTTACTGCTACACAAAGCACTTTTATTTTGAAGTAATGAACTGACCTTGAGGTACTTGCTGGATCAAGAGGCTATTTTGTGCAGTGCAGTGGACACAGGCATAAGGTAAGTCAGATACATCTTACTTTCTTTGTTTTAAATGTCATTTTATCTTAGAATTTTACGTAAAGCTTTTAAGTCTGTCATTGGTGTTACCCATTCCATGGCCCCAGGGGTAAACATTTTATCATAAAAATGTACTATATTGAAGAGTTAAATGATTTAGATATTGACTGAAGGCATGTGGACTGACAAATGGCAACCATTTTGTTCAAATTGTAGTTTTATTCCCAAATTGTCACTGGTGTTACCATCACTGGTGTTACTCTTCTTCCTGGTAACACCAGTGACATTCCTATAGAAATGAGCTTCAAAAAGACATTAGTTGGAGAAAAAAGGTGAATATATTTAAATCTTTGTCTAATTGCTATCATTATTCTTGTTTGCTTTTACTTCAGAGAAAGCAGTGGCATGTTAACCAAGCAAGAGACAGACATCTGATGAGAACAGTACAGGCAGTCTTGACCCCCCAGTCTTCACCAGAAAGATCACCTCCCCACATCTCAAGGTATACCTTTAAATTGAGAGGTTACAGTGTAGTAGGTATAGTATGTTGTTTCTGATGGCATTTTCGATTGTTTAAAACATGAATTGAAATTTACTGTTTTATTTTTATTGTCTTTGTTTTTGCTAAAGTTAGAATGAGATGAGATTTTTTTTTTAAGCCCCATGGGGTTTTCTCACCTGCACAATCTGTTTCTTTGCTTGTCAAAAGGTTTGATTTGTTGTTGTCTGCACATAAATAAATAAAAATAATAAATAAATAAATAATGTCTTGTTGTGAAGTCATTGGTGTTATATTGCGTCACTGGTGTTACTACATGTTTTTTTCAGGGGTGTGATATTATAAATGTATTTTTAAAAACTTTCTAGCAATAATTTGTTTGTTGATTCATGATGTAATCATTATTTGATACTTTTGAGTTAGTATCAAACATGTTGTTTGTCAATCCTTTAATTGTTGTTGGTTTGACAGAAAACAAAACTGTGGTGCAAATCAAATGTGTTCCTTCACAGTTGTTTAAATGTGCAATATTATCGTAAAAAAACAAGATAATCAAATATGTTTCATGGTCTTATCACTCTATTAATATGCCTTTAACTAAATATTCAGGCTGTGTTGAGAAAAAATATTTTTATAAACATTTAATGTTGCTTACATTACTGGTAACACCAATGACAAAAACACGGCACACTAATTCTTTAGTTAAATGTATAAAAATAATAAAAATACTTTAAGCTTGACTTGTTGTGGATTCATGAAGTTAAGAAGTTAGTTATTGCTGTTAAAGATGTTTTAGGGGTGTAAAAAGGAATGCATTTCAGGAGATTTGTATCACCCAGATTCCACCTTTTCTGGAGAATGACCCACCTGTTTACAAGCTAGAAGGAGTGCAGTTACACCCAGAAGCTGGAAGCAGTCAGTCGCTACTGGTGTGGATGCCAGGAACCTGTCCATGATATTCACTGCCAGGCAGCAGCACTCAAAGGACAGGCGGAAATGTTTGTGTACAGCGATGAGCCAGCTGACCAGCTTGCACCTTGCCTCTGCGGTCACCTGCATGTAAAACACAGACAGTATCACATCACTAAAGCAGCCTGCAGGACAAAAGAGAATTCCTTTAGTTTTGATAACAGATGAAAATAGGAAGGCACACAGCTGTGTTAGAATATGCACTAATTTTTCATTGATTCAGTTATTTGGAGTTAACAAATGTGCTGACTGAATAGTGTTTGTCCTCTTGCCTGATAAGGTTGATGGGCCTCTGAGCTCACTTCAAAAGTATTAAATGAGCTGGCATGTAGTGTCATTTTTACAATCTCAGACATGAAGCAATAATTTTGGTGTGAACAGTGTAGAGATTGACTAGAACTTATTATTAATGAGATTATTCCTAAATATATTCTTACAGTTATAGGGGTGCTGTCCAGTGAATTAAGATATAGGGAAATTAAACAATGTCCCCTTTTGTTAGGTGTGCCCTGGAATCTCTTCAAGCACTATAGTCTGAGAGCCAGTGTTTTACAGTGATCTCACCTGTGGCTGCCGTGCCAAGCATGTGCAGGGATGAAACTGCGCTTCTTTTTCCTTCTGAATCCTGTAACCGATATCTCCATAATGGCAATACCAGTGTGCCAATTCTCCCACAGCAGCTTCATCCTTCTCGCTCGTACGTGGCGGGGGTACAGCTGTCCGAACCGGCGGGGATGCAACCGGGGACCATAAATCCTCCTCGAAACCGGAGTCGCTCAGCCTGGACATGAGTTTCTGTTTTCTGTGCCTGGTTGTCTGCTGCTGCTGCTGCTGCTGGACCGGTGTGCGCGCTTGTGTCGGCGGAGAGGCGCTGCTCGTTCGCCTCCGTTTGTAAAGTGCCTCGGAGCCACCGTCGCCGTTCACGAATGACACCATGTTCTTGTGTCTTGAGCCGGTTTACACTCTCTGCTCCACATCGGCCGACTTTGTGTGGACTCCAGACTCACAGAGCGCACTGGGACGGTGTTGGTGGTGGGGGGCTCCGTGTGCTGACGTCACGTTTCCCGGGGTCTTCCCCGCTCCGACAGCTTGGTCTCCTCCAGGCGCCCGGGGCAACAGCGCGGCCTTTGTTCTGCATGCGCTTGGGACAAACCTGAGGGCTAATTACACAAAGCAATTATTCACATCCACACCGCGGGATAGGCTATTTTCTTGTCATTGGGCCCAAATAGTGAATACCATTTGGTAAAGCATCATTAAGGCACACTCACACACACACTCTTTTTTTTTTTTTAAATATATATATTGCCTAATTTCCCAAATACAATGTCTAGGTGAGTGATCACCGTCAGCCGTCAGACAAAAATGCTCTTGATATTAAGGTAGGGTATCTGTATCTATAGCGATAAAGTTCACTTTTCTGATGCCTATAATGCTCAGGTGTTCTTTTTTCACAGTAATATATATATATATATATATATATATATATATATATATATATATATATATATATATATATATATATATATATATATATATATATATATTCCCCTGTATTCTTACACCTTTTTTCCCTTTCCTATATATATATATATATATATATATATATATATATGTATGTATGTATGTATGTATGTATATAGAGGGAGGACAAAAAATAAGAAACACCTATAAATATAATATAGTCCAGTACAAGACCTCTGCAAACTACATCCTCAGTAGTAAACATAGAATTAAATGTACACATTGTCCACAGTGTCAACACAAACTGAGCATTATAATCTTTCTCAAAAGGCAGAATTTATGGCAGAGCTGCTGCATTGAACTACTTTCGATTGTACAGGTGGACCTGTGTTTGTTTTTGAAATTGAATGAATGAATGAATGGATGACAACTGTATGTCCTTAATTTTAAGATTAATTTTGTCTTTGATTATTATGAGAGACACTACAAGACCACATATGAAAACTAGCCTGTGTGGGCTTCCTGACAGATTTAATATTAAATTGAACTGACGAAAGAGAGGGTGTGTGTGTGTGTGTGTGTGTGTGTGTGTGTGGGTGGGTGGGTGGGTGGGTGGGGGTGGGGGTTCTGTGCATGAAGTTATTGTTGTTTTTCCCCTGTATTCTTACACCTTTTTTCCCTTTCCTTTGCCATACAAATATATCATACAGGTAACCAGCGGCCATGACGTAATGACACAGCGAGCCAATAAGAGACCAGATGAGAGGAAAACAGACACGTCCCGCCCCCCTCCAAACTCCGGTCCGGTGCGCGACGAGCGAACATGCACAGTCAGCCCTGAGTAACACCACCGCCGCCGCTGCACCATGACCTCCGAGCACACACGACAGGTATCTGAATGTCTGGCGTGCTTTGTGGACATTTTGGAAAGCGGTGTAATTCTCCCGTCAGGTGTCTAAAGTGTGGCTGCCATGTGAGCGGCTCAACACGAAGATAACATTAGCTTGCAACGTTAGCCGGATAGCCAGGCGGCCTAACGGTAACGTTAGCTTTGTTAAGTTGGTGATCAGCTAGTAGTAACGTCGTGTGGTTATTATTAGCTGAAAGCCAGCTAGCTTCGGGTTTGCGTAACAGTTGTCTTAGTCCACGGTGGCTAAGGTAAGTTACATGTATCACGAACACCAAGAAGAGGGAGAATTAAGGTTATGTTTGGGAAGTCGGCAGCAGTGCTAACAAACCAAACCTAGCTAACAAGCAGCGCTATGTCATGTCATGCTCCTATACAGCAGGATACGTCGTTGCCTAACGTTACATATGCACATATACAGTTGATTAAGTAACGTCAAATAGGATTGTTGCAGGGTTAGATAAGATATAGGTAATAATTGTTGGCCGTAAATTATTTTATGACAAATTTAGAAAAAGAATCCGACGGCTATCTAACGTCAATGAAGTTTAATCGTAGCTTTAAAACGTTTGTGACACTGTCAACGTTTCCAGCCAGTGCAGCTCTGTTAAATGTTAACTTTAGTTTTAGGAAGTCAAATACACACGACGTGACGTTGGGATGACATAATCTAGCGATGGCTGTCTGGTGTCTAAAGTAAGACGGTGTTGGATTCAAACAAAAGCTTGTTTATCCTCCTCTGTTGTCAGATGCATGTTTAAGTGCAGTGGCCACCTGGTTATCACATTAAGCCTTTGTATCAACTTTGATTAAAGTGATTTTGGCAATGTGTGACATGAAAGTTGTGTGATGTTTATAATCATGGTGACGTGTTGATCTCATAAGAGCTATTCGTAAATTATTATGAGATTTCTCCTTGCAGTTTTAGTGCAAGTGTACAATGGAAGACTCAGGCAGGCTACACAGCAGACAAAGAGGCTGGGACAGGGCGATGGCAGCGGAGGAATCCGAAAGCTGGAGGGGCCCGGACCATGGTCGAGCATACAGCTTCAGATCTGAGGGGGGTCACCAGAGCAAGAACTACCAGGGTGGACCCTACCGTGCCAGCCCCAAGAAGGGTGGCCTGGGGCCCCTGAGTTGCTCGCCTGGGGGGTTCAGAGGTGGACACAGCCCCTCACAGAAGGACAGCTTCCGGAGGTTCCCAGGCCCCGAGAACAATGGTGGGGGTCGGGAAGAAAACTGGAGAGAGCGTCCACAGCAGCACTGGAGAAGGAGCAGCCAGGGAGACGATCTGAGAGAGGACAGGGAACAGGGCAAGAGGGTGTCTGCTGATGGGACTGCTCACAACTCTGGTGAGGACTTGATGATTAAACCCAGTGGGGAAAGAATGGAACAGATGCGTGGGAAAAATGAGATGTTCAGTACCATAACAAGCCATGTTAGCTCATTTTCGCTCTTCCATTATCAATAACGACTTGTCACTGTCATTTAATGATGTTGACTAACAAGCAAAGTTACAGTGTCAGTGCTATGGCAGTTGTTCGGTTTATAATGGTTTATAATTTGGCATTCCCAAAGGGGGATCCCGGAGAAACCGGGACAGGCGGAGGGCTTTGGGAGAAGAAGACAGGGGTCCAGTGATTGATGAGTCAACGCTGTCAGCTAAAGAGCTGCTAGGCCTAAGGCAGGCAGAAGAGCGGCTTAAAAGAGACGACATTTTTCGCCTGAACAAGGTGAGTGTGCTCTGTGGGCACACACCTATGTATTTATTCCCTATGTTTTTTTTTTTTTGAAATAGAAAAACGCCTAAGAAGGTGTTTTATTTTTTTTAAAAAAAAATCATATTAAAGTTACGTACGAAGTACAGCTGGCTTAAGAAAGTCCTGAGGGTATCATGGCTTTTATACAAGGCGTAAGATGCATGTATACTGTCCTAAAAAATTTTTTAGCGGCATACATACATAAAAATATAATGCAAGAACAAACAAAAGACCACAAACATGTTCCCTGCTTATGGTGTTTTGCTGCAGCAGCCAATAAAACACAGCAAGATATATTTTTGGGGACGTATCAGCATGAGTGGAATATATTTTTAACCAATCGTGTTGCATTCTTAAAATGAAAGATTACATAAGGATTCCTGTTTTTTGCTGGGTTCACAATTCTTGCAGCTACATTCTGATGTCTGTACTCTCCTCCTTAAAATCTGATCAGAGGTCCCGCAGCAACCCCAACGCATGTTACAGCTGCTGTCTGTGTGATGTTCTGCTAGAGTCTGTGTCTGCTGCCCACAGACACATCAAAGATAAATGGCACAAGAAGAGGGCCAAGGTGAGAGAATGCTAACATTCAATATCACACTCAGTGACTTGTAGACACATGAAATTGCTATATTGTCACTGTCAAATATGTTGTGTAGCATATGGATCAGCACATCATACATAATCATTCAGTGGATTCACACCGTATCTGTGTGTTTATCTGTTTTCATAGGAGAGGCAAGAGCAGGTGATGCTGACTGAGATCCTGCCTCCTGGGCCCGAGCAGATCAGTGCAGTGAGTGCTGCGCTGGAGGCTGTTGTCAGAGAACGAGGGATGAGTGACGAGGATGTAGAGACGAGACAGAGCATTGTCTCCACCATGCAAGATCTCCTTCAGTCCGTCCTGCCTGGTATGCCACAAGGAGAGAACATCTGATTGATGAATCTAAGTGAACAGGCTGTTAGGCACACTAATTCTCTCTTCATCTCTCTTTCTCACCCACAGAGATCACTCTCAGGCTGTATGGGTCATCTTGCACTAAATTTGGATTTAAAGATTCAGACATCAACATTGACATTCAGTATCCCTCTCACGTGAGTAGCTCAGAGCAAGGTTGATGGTGTGTATGTTAAGGTGTTTCCTTTTGCATTATTTGTATTATATCTTCACTGGTTGTTTTGTGGCTGTTGTGTTTGCAGGGTTCACCATATTCATATCTTTTTATGTTGTATTTATGCTGTATAAAGGCTTTGAAATGGAATGTATTCACAGATGCATCAGCCAGATGTCTTGTTGCTGGTCCAGGAGAGCCTCTCTGTGAGCCGTGAGTCGTTCTGCCTTTTTTTCCCTACTCTCTAAACTCTTTAGCAGCAAGACAGACTGTTTTCCCCATGAAACAGTTTCACCAATTGGTTAAAAACCAACAAATGAGAAAGGCCCCTCCAATAAGAAGCCTGTCGTGGATGTGTCTATGGATTTTTCTTTTAATTCAACCTGTCTTGTGCCCTCAGCTCTCTTTGTTGACCTGGAAGCTGATTTTCATGCCAGGGTGCCCGTGGTCATTTGCAAAGACAAAAAGAGGTAGGTGTCTCATTCGACTGTTGTTTTAGTTGTTTGCCCTAGTGCTGTCTTGAAACATCAGAGTCCACGTCATGTGGCCTCTGTTTCATATTAAGCCAATCCCTCCTCTGCTGTAAATATCAGTTGTGTTGATCTCAAGATGTTACGTTTTTTTCCTTCATTTTGGAAAACGTGACTATAATGATTTGTTGACATTAATCATAAATTGTCGACATAAAGTAGTGGAGATTTTATTCCATGCAGAGAAAAAAAAAGATTAGTCAGGCATTATATCCACAGGAGACATTTAAATCGATATTATTTTTCCCCCTCAGTGGCCTGATCTGCAAAGTGAGTGCAGGGAATGACAACGCGTGCCACACCACCTCCTATCTTGCTGCCCTTGCCAGTCGGGAGCCTCTCCTCCACCAGCTGGTCCTTTGCCTCAGACAGTGGGCATGGGTGAGTTTCCAGTTGAGACAAAAGCCACTTGTAACAGTGTCTTAATTTGCCCTAATTAGTTTTACTTTCAAAACATCACATAATCCTGGTAAAACTACTATCTATTTTAACATACGCTATTCTTGTTATGCATCTGGCCTTAGATCTGTCAGGTGGATCGAGCAGAGGAAGGCGGGCTGCCACCGTACGTCTTCGCCCTCATGGTCATCTACTTCTTGCAGCAGCGTAAACAGCCCCTCTTGCCCACCTACCTGAACCATGAGGTGTGTTTATTTTCATTGTTAGTCTGAAGGAAATTAAATATATATCATTGGTTTAACAATCAAACATTGATCATACTTTTAAAGTTTGCTCAGCATAAGCTTTGCTTGTCATTTTACCCTTAGATTAAGCTGTTTTCACTCAGTAAGCTGACTGACTTCAGTCTCATGCACCTAGAGGACGGATATATTCACTGGGCTTACACCTCTGCCTCCAAAGACTCGTCACAGCCAGCAGAGGGCTCCTATATGAAAGGAAAGGTAATCATGACCACATGTGTAAACCTAAGTGCAATTTATCTGACAAAAATGAGTAACTTTGTGGAAGTACTCAATTACAGTAATGAGAAAAGTTGTACAGGGTGTCCATAAAGTCTCTTTACAGTTTAACAAATTTATTACAAAAGCAAACAAATAGACAAATCTTTGGAAATTATTACAAAATGAGGAGTAGATATTGAAGTTTTTTGCCTCATTTAATACATCTCTATATTGGCACCATTAGTTGCACGAAGCACATCAAGACGGTACTCGATTTCTTGCCATGTTCGCTGTAGCATAGCCTCATCAATGGTGGCAATGGCATCAGTGATCTTTTGCTTCAGGTTGTTGATGTCCTGTATCTTTGTTGGATACACAATATCTACACGAAAAACTTTGATAACCACTGACTACATAGAACATATCTGATTAACATATCTCATCAATTGCTTTTCTAATAGATTTTTTAAATTGTAAAGAGACTTTATGGACACCCTGTACTTACTTACTTCCAACTTATTAACATGAACTTGTCCATTTAGCTGTGTGGAGGAGGAAGGGGGCCATGGGGTCATTTTATTCTTTAACTATGCAAATTTTTTCCACTGATAGCATGCATTTGTGATTTTCCTAATGCACACATACTATAGATGAATCCTAAATTGATCTGTGAAGTAGCAGGAATGTGAAGTGCATTTTTCTTATTGAGAACTGCAGTCAATTGTGAATCCCACTTTAGACACAAAATGGTCAAGTTAATCCTCGTTGATCAAGTTACTCACGCTTTTGAAGATCTTAACATTACTGTTTGGAGATAAACAGACTTGTTTCATTTTAAGATATTAACATGAGCTAAAGTAGCCAAAAATAATTTAGTGTAAGTGTGTCTATATTTGTCTCAACAGGCTTCGCTGGTGTTTCAGAGTGCTCGCTCCTCGGTGGAAGTGGGGCTCCTGTGGGTTGAAATGCTTCGCTTCTACTCACTCGAGTTCAACATGGCAGACAATGTAATCAGCGTGCGTACCAGTGCTGTCCTCTCCAGGGAGATTAAAGACTGGCCAAAGAAGCGCATTGCTGTAGAGGGTCAGGAGCTTTTACTGTGACTTTGAACAGACTAAAAATGTGTTCCTTGTTTAGGACTGGGTATCTAAATGTGGTACTTTTTCAGTACTCGAAAATTTACATGTGCAGCAGTAGCTTTAGTTTAAAGTTTCACAGCCAGTCATTACAAGCACTGTGGTACTCGGTTCTGAGTTATGATTGGTAAAGCAACATTGTGCAAGACTGCTGGCTAAATACCTATAATTCAAAGCAGCAAACATTGCCTTTGTGTGCTTCTGATTTAAACTGATTTCCACCCAGTTTAAAAAAGGAAGTAGCCAAGAATGTTATCAAAAGATTCACTCACACGTTACACAACACTACTGAAAAGACAAAACCAATATGATGCCATCATCAAAGAGTTTGACTCAACCCCAGCCTGCAAGAGACACGTGTATACTACTGATTTTGTCCATGATGTGTTGTGACAGGCTGGCCTGCTATTACATTTTTGGCTATTACAGACTTGATTCAGATGGTGCTAATATTAGCAACAAAACCTTGTTTCAAGCTGGCAGGTGCCCCCCACCCCCCACATGTTGTTTCCTCTCCATTTACTGTTGGCACTGTTGGCCAAGAAAGAGCTAACCAAGGAAATGCGATCATAAGCCATGACATTCCAAGCCAGTGGCAACCCCAGCCCCCTCTTGCCTCCTCCAGTTTCTCCCATGTGAGCCCTCTTAACCGTGGCAGCAGGTGCTGATATGACAGCCACCCTGGGCAGTATACTGGCTCTCAATTTATTTAACCTAAACAAATTAATTGCCAAGCATCTGCAGCTCCATTTTTATGTCTCTTTTCAGCAGTAGATTGATTTATTTGAGATCTTATGATTACTCTATTAAATAATTATGAAGAAATTGCAATTAATGTAGACGAAATAGACCTTTCCTGAGCGGGTGTTTGGCCATGTTCTCATTTGTAAATGGCTGGCTTTCTTTAACAGATAAAATAGCTTGAAATATTTACATTCACACAAAGTATTGAAAATTTTATAATTTGGTATTAGAGTTAAATAGTTCTGAAAGGTTCCCAAAAGTACTCAGTCCTAACTTTGTCAATATCAGTTTCACAGAACTTGAATTGAGTAGAATGGTCATTCCTGTTCAAATCAGTCACTGGATGGTTGAAGTAGTGATCATTTTTATGTGTACTGTTGGCATAGTGCTGTTAGGCTAACGTCCCTAAACCAGCTTGCAACAAGTTGCTGCCTCACAGAGGAGGAGACGTTTTACAGCAAGGAGTGCCTGTAGTTAAAGGCCCTCTGCAGTGATTTCAAGATCTCAGTCATTTTCAAAACTTGCACTGAAACAGTTCATTTCAGAGAGTGTATGATGGTCTGACTATCACAGTCAGTGTCACATGTGCAGCAGGTTAATCAGGGCCTGGGCTGGTTGTATCAGCTGTCTGTAATTAGGCACTCCCATTTTGATTTACTAGCAAGGCCTATTTGAAATCACTGGAAGGCATGTGCTTACACCTGCTTCACAGACAAGGCTCTCTGTCAATCAAAATTGGAGAAGCTAATCATAAATCACTGAACTGTCAAAGGGATGAGAGTTCTATGAGAACTCTCAGATGAGATGAGAATGAGATGAGAATGACTGAGGTAGTGAGTTCAGTTCTGCAGCCACTAGGCAGTGCTCTTCTACAATTTGCTGCTGTTTTTTTTAAGTGGATTTCGTCAAACGTGTTGACTTTAACAGGTGAGGATTGGTTATAGTTGGTTATTATAATAGAGTTGGTATTTGTATTCAGCAGCTGTCCTTGAGCCATTTGCATAAACACTTTCCCTCTCCACCAACGCTAAACTATGACAGCAGTGTTTATGAGGCAATGTAAGTAAAATATGTTTGATAATGCTTGCCAGTTTAGTTTGCTAGTTTGGAGATCTTTACTGTGGGAGCTAATAGGAGAAGCAAAATCTTTTTTAAGATTATAATAACCTTGTCGCAAATGGCACGTTTCAGTTGATTTTCTGATTGACTAATTGCTCGAGCAACACACCAGGACACGCAAATTTAATTTAAAATGTCCACAGTTTTATTTAAACTCCAGTTAAAACCACTTATTCACTTGCTCATTTACGCGGTGCACTTGTTGCCGTGCGCAATGTCTAGCAAGCGGGCGTGGGAGTGGCAAAATCGTAAATTCAGCCAATTTAGAAATCATGTGATATCGGGTCCCACGTCACACTTATCAATAGTTGGAACAAACATTTTAACTCCTCCTATAATCGGAATAATGACGCCTTTATAGGCTAGGTGCACCAACTCCATACTTCCTGAAAGAAAGACTGCATCTTCATTTCCTGTCCTTTACTGTTGGATTAAGTGATTAATCAGGTGTGCACTGGGCAGGCCCAAGGTGTTCCACACACCTGATTAATCACTTTATCCAGTAGTAAAGGACAGGAAATGAATATACAGTCTTTCTTTCAGGAAGTATGGGGCTTGTGCACCTACCCTATTGACCAACCCTGCGTTCCAAATCGCATACTTATACTTTAATATGTATTGGGACATACTAATTCTTTTTTTCCCTACTAAATAGTATGGTAGTATGGGTATTGGAACGCAGGGCAAATTTACCAAGTGTAAAGGTAGTGAGGCGCGTTGCATTACGTGCTGTACTTTGGAAAAAAAAAAAAAAATCGGTCTGTCACCAGTGCTTTCTACGGTGCTGTCTGCCGCTCTCGCCGCCTTGTCCAAACTGGGTAATCGACGTTATGACCCGGGCCAGCTCCACTCCGCGCACCGCCGGCGTGTTTGACGCACAAACAGCGCAGGTGGTCGCCCCCAGCATCACGGTTAGCTGTAGGTGCGCTCCATTTGCATGTGCTGACCTCCCGCTTCAAATGTAGCGCTAAGGGTGGAACAAACCGTTCAAAAGGAATGTGGGCGGCAGCTGTGGTAGCTACTGACTTTAATGTTGGAAGCGGTCACTTGTATTTTGCAGATGTTAGACTTAAAATCTCTTCTTCTGCAATGTATTTATTTACGAGTTTGAGCAAATGCTTTTTTGTGCAGATTCCATACATATGGTCTATTCTAATATAACATACTATAATATGAATCAAATGTATGCCATAGTCTTGCAACTACTAGGTCCCTTTGCGCACAGGGGGATAGAACATAACACAAATACACATTTTAACATGTTCAAAAGCATGTTGCACAGAGCGCGTAAGAACATGTCCAAATGCACAATATTTTAATAAGTCCACTGCTCCCACTGTAACTGCAGCACCCTGAAGAATATTAACTATTAAAGAAAATGTAAGGAGGAAACAAATGAATTCCGGTATTTAGGATATCTAACATTTTTTCCTTCCTACATTGAAGCAATGCCAAAAACAATTTGTGATGAAAATGATTAGTGAAGATAAAAGTTAACCCCGCACACTGAATTAACTTAACCGTAAATTTATCAGGAGCAACATCGTGTTTCGCCCATTGCTTTGTCAGGTTATAACCCGAGGTTGACACTGTCATTGGTGTCACAGATTACCCTGTTTTAAACTGTAACTGTAATGGATTACAGTGACTGTAATGGATTGTAATGGATTACAGTTACTCATATTTTGTATTTTAAATATGTAATTCTGTTACATGTATTCCATTACTCCCCAACTCTGCTGGTTATTATGGAAATGTGTAACTATGCCTGTGAAAACAAAAGACAATAATGGTTAATTTATTAACCACTGTTGTCTTTTTTTATCAAAGCCAAACTTAAAAACCATTGTGCTTCTTAAAGCACTGTGAAGGCAATCCACTGACAATTTAATCATAATTGAGCTATGATGTATACAGTCGGGTTATGTTTGCAAAACTGGCATGTGCACCAGCATCACTAGTCGATGCACCCTGGATGTGCCTTGCTCTACTGAACAAGGCATTTTATTTCACTTTTCACAACATGCAGTTAAAAGTGGTACCTAGCATCTATGATAATATGTGTGTATCTCCTCAGCTCTCAAGCAGGTGTGAGGGACTTAACAGCCTTACTTACTTGCTTTGTCACCAAAGAAGCTGTAATCACTTATTTACTCTCTACTAACCAAATGACCACAGCAAACAGTGCAATGACCATTCTGCTCCCATTCAAGGTCTGCGATCAATTTATTTGCCCTGTAATGTTTGGTCTGTACTTTTGCTCTGTGTATTGAATCTTAAAAGGACATGATCACTCAGATGTTTTGGTCTTACTCCAAGGTGCTGTAAACTGCCATATTAATGTCTGTGTTCCTGTGTTCAGATCCATTTGCTGTGAAGAGGAATGTGGCCCGCACAGTGAATAGTCAGCAAATGTACGAGTACATCCTTCACTGCCTCAAAACCACATACAAGTACTTTGCACTGCCACTCAACAGCCCAGCTGCTAATCACAAGATGGAAACGCGGCAAGGGCCCAGTCAGCGGGCGGACAGTAAGGCTTTGAGTGAGGAGGCTATCTACCTATCAGGTGTTAGCGCACTCAGCCTTCAACCACAAGCAGCCGATGGACCTAAAACTGCAGAAGATGGTCCACAAGATTCTGATTGCATTATTGAAGAAGAGCTTGAAGTTGAGGAACAAGATAACCTGGATGAAGAGGGAGAAAAAGAAAAAGTGGACTTGGGTAAAAGCAGTGTCTCTGAAGACGAGGAGGATGAGCTGGAGGAGAATGATGATGATCATGACGAGGACGTGTACAACAAATGCCTCATGGATAGCCTCACTGAGGAGGATGAGGAAATTTTTCCAGTGGATGAGATCTCAGGAGAGGAACTTCTCTCTGACGAGGAGGGTCCAGATTTGGACACGCCTGGTTCGATGGAGGAGGAGGAAGAGGTGGAGGAAGTGGACGAGGAGGAGCAGCAGCAGCAGGAGGAGGAGGTCGCCCCCTCCAGTCTCTCACAGCCACCTGTAGCGGACACAACCAAAGATGAGATGCCAGAAAATAAGAACCAAAAACAGATTCACGTCTGCTATGAGTTCACCAGACAAGCATTCACCAGAGGAAAGGTAAGTATTACGCCGTGTTGTTTTCGCTATACATTTTTTTATCTGTCATTCCAGAAAATGACGTCCCTAGTCCTAGTCAGTCAATTCAAAACGCTCAGGTGTATATATAATTATTGAAGTTGGAGATTAACAGAAGGGGAAGTACACTAGACATTGTGGCAGTCAAGCTTCTGTGCACTGTGTAGGTTAAACTCCTTTCAATCTCTCTCAGTCACACATGGTTGTGTGCAGCTTGTGCAAACGTGATGGCCATCTGAAGAAAGACTGCCCGGAGGATTTCAAGAAAGTGAAGCTGGACCCCTTGCCCCCCATGACAACAAAGTTTGTCAGTATCCTAAACCAAGTCTGTGAGCAGTGCTACAGTAAGTATTTCTGTTTGTGCACATTATTTACATCAATGAAAATTATAATAATAATAATAATAATAATAGTCAATACAATACATCAATGTGCTTACTTGATAAAAGTTAAATCATTATTATAGCTGATCTTGATACCAAATTGTAAATTTGCTATTAGCCAGTGTTGACGAGTTCAGGGTTCTCATTGTAATGAAGTTTGGTCAAATCTGAGTATGTGTTTTTGTGTCTCTTTAGAGGACTTTGCCCCTGATAAACTGGAGGTGGGTGTAAGAGAGCACATCCTTCAGGACCTGGAGGATTTTGTCAGACGGCAGTTTGCAGGTGAAGTACCACCACCATCACCAATAATTTGTATCCTCATTTTTCTAAAATTAGCAAGAGTAAGGGTTATGTTAATACCTTCACTGACTTTGAATATGTATGACATCTGGGTGGGTGGATGAGTATCAGAGCTTGAAAATATATAACGTGTGTTTCTGGATGGACAGGGGCTCGGCTGCAGCTATTTGGATCATCCAAAAATGGCTTTGGCTTCAGACAGAGTGACCTAGACATCTGCATGGTGCTGGAGGGGCAGGATAATGCAGACGTAAGTATGTTTTTATCCCATTGCTAGTTTGTCACCTATGCAGTCATTTGTGCAGCCATCAATCTACTGATGTGATCAAGTGAGTCTGTACAGGGTGCCACAAGATTGTTTTGTTTAGCTGCACAAAGAATTTAATGAAGCAAATCAAACT
Organism: Myripristis murdjan; assembly: GCF_902150065.1. NCBI lineage: Eukaryota > Metazoa > Chordata > Actinopteri > Holocentriformes > Holocentridae > Myripristis > Myripristis murdjan. The sequence goes on from NC_043988.1 coordinate 26,537,962, forward strand.
GCTGATATATATATATTTTTTTTATTTGGTTACGTTTGGTTACATGACCTATTTTTCTGCTATGGATGGAAATAAAGCCACTTAGATATGCCGAAGTTTGAAAAAAGAATAACTCAAATGAAGAGAGATTGAGTGCTTACATGCAAGTGTGGCTGGCAGTGCTGTCTAACGCATATTACGCGTTAAGCAAAGGTTTTTTTTGTGTGTGTGTGCGCAGATGTGTCGAATGTGGGAGAACTATGTCCTGATGAAAAGGAGATGGTTGTTCTTAACTGTAGTTTAAATGTCTAAGAAGAACCTTTGGTACAGTTGTTTATGAAATGTGGTAAAGGGTTAAGTGAGTTTGATTGCATCTAGATGAGGGGTACATAAGGACTGGGGCACTGCAGTAACAGACAAAGGTCGGAAAAGAAAGAAATGAAGCATGGAAGTTAAGGGTTGATCTTTGAGAAGGTGTATAATTTTTGCTCATCTGAAATTGAATGTTTAGTCTGTGAAGTGGAAAATCTGAGATCTTTGAAGGCATCAGTAATGGGTATTTATTTGCTAGTGTTACCTATTCTCATCTTGAAATTTATAAAATTAGTAGGCCTGCATTTTCTCATTTCATGTTTTTTTTTTTTTTTTTTCCCCACAGGATCTTGATTGCATCGGTATCATTGAGAGCCTGGCAAGACTGTTGAAGAAACACCCAGGTTAGGAACAAGGAACTTGGTCTGATAACTTTGAAAACCGATGAAATGGATGACACTGGGCGTTCATGTAGTGTTGTTTGTCTTTAGGAGGCACTTACCGCTCATGGGAGGGTCTTGTTTTTTTAGCTTATGCTAGTTTATTACCTTACAACTAAGGATTCCCAGTGATTTCACCAATGAATGATAGCCAAAAATGTAAGTCATTTTTTACAGAAATCATTCCCCCCATAATGTGGGAAATTGCTATTGAAGTATATCCATGAAAACAAGTAAAATTCTACATTCCAGGTTGTACCTTTAACCTGACTGACCTTTTTTTCACCAGGTCTGAGGAACATCCTGCCCATCACAACAGCCAAAGTCCCCATCGTGAAGTTCTACCACATTCGCACTGGTCTGGAGGGAGACATCAGCCTCTACAACACACTGGTAGACACTTCTTTCTTGTCACACTTTCACACTTTTGTATTTAGTCTGTAGACCTGATGGAGTATTTTTTTTAGTTTACCCTTAGGAGGGTCAGCAAAAAAACACATGTCCCACACTAGCTATGTAAGTGCTTTGCTGTGAACTTTACAGACTGGCACTTTACTTTTCAGGCCCTGCACAACACCAACCTGCTAGCATCGTATGCTGCCATTGACAGAAGAGTGAAGATCCTCTGCTATGTCATGAAGGTTTTTGCCAAGGTAAGTATGCTATATACACTCACAGCACAAATGTCTGTCTGCTGTATGGATTATCAGATGAAGAAACCTGTGGGTCTACAGAAGGTTTTTTTTTTTTTTTTGTCCCATTACAGATGTGTGACATTGGGGATGCGTCCCGTGGCAGCCTCTCCTCCTATGCTTACACCCTCATGGTCCTGTTCTTCCTCCAGCAGCGAAACCCACCTGTTATCCCTGTGCTGCAGGAGGTAAAGAATGATTCAATAGGAATTATCACTTGGAATCCAACTTTAATCACATTATTATGTGTTCATGCATATGGGGTCGAATTTTTTCAAAAAAACAAAACAAAAAAAAACAACAAACACAAATCTTGTTCTTTGTGTTCGTGATCATCTTTAACTAAAGGGTCATGGTTTTAATGAAGGTAAGCCCAGAGGTTAGCTTACTGTAAACTATTGGATTATCATTACAGAATTGTAGTGCTGAATCTGTGTTTGAGCCATCTGTGTTTTTTTTTTTTTTTTTTTTAAGGATTTTGATGTTTTGCATGAAAGTACCATTGAGATGCTAGCCTTGTTTAGCTATAGAAATAGGTTTTACTGTATAGCTTTTCCAGCTGGGATGTCAAAATTTTGATGCTGAGTACCTCAGAACTGCAGTTTACCCAGACAGAAAATGATTCCATACTCGCAAAATTTCAAAATGTGAGGAACCACCCAGTTATAATCTGTAACATTGTTTTTAACTCTAGACATTGTCCTCTTTTATGGACTGTCTGACTTGTTTCTTGCAGATTTACGATGGAGAGAAGAAGCCACAGGTTCTGGTGGATGGCTGGAATGTCTATTTCTGGGATGATTTGAAAACACTGGTGAGACTTTTTGTTTTTATTGCACTGGCAATAAGGCTGAATGGTATGGCACAAAAACATACATTGCAATTAATTTTACAGATACTGTGATTGCATTATGATTAAGCGATTTTAGCAGGAATGATCATTTCACTGAAAAAACTATTAAAACGATGATGGTGTGATTTTTTTTTTTTTTTTTTTTTTTTGCTGGGGTCTACCAAACAAACGTGTTCTCTTACATCTGGAGAATACAGTTTGTAGGTCATGGCATCGCTGTAGCATTATAACACTTATTACACTTAATACATATTTACAACAATGTTTAGACACTTTGACATTTTACCTTTATCAAACATTTGGACCTCCTGTGATCTGGATATTGCACTGTACACATAAAAGCTATCTGTTTGTGTTGAACATTAGGGTGTGTTGAAAGTTTTATTTTCACTGAAGAGTCATGATTGATCATCTCAGTGTTTTACATTTTTTACTGCTCTCAAATCTTAATACTTCACACACAGCTTTCCGATTAGAAACTTTAAACTGGGATTTATGGTGGTAAATTATAACTCTCAGCACTTCTTTTCTCACATTCAGTTAAGTTCCTAAACAGTCAACTGACATTCTTTAGTCTGTTATCTTTCTGTTGTCATGTGTGCCCTTCCCACATCTGTCCTCCTCCACCTGCAGCCCAGTCGCTGGCCTCAGTATGAGAAGAACACTGAGACGGTGGGGGAACTGTGGCTCGGCTTGCTCCGCTTCTACACTGAAGACTTTGATTTTAGGGAGCATGTCGTCTGCATCCGTCAGCAGGCGCGCCTCACCACCTTCAACAAGCAGTGGACATCCAAGTACATTGTCATTGAAGGTCAGCTTGTAGCGCACACTTCACGCCCATGATGCACATGTACCCATCCCCCGGGTCCAATGTTGACATCCTCTGGGCCTCATTGGAAATGATTGTGTGCCTGTTTATCCAGTTAATTAAATGCATATCAGACTTGGAAAACAGTATTGAATTACTTAAATAACAGTTTGTGGAATGAAAAATTATGGTTGTTTGGAAATATTTTTTCTGTGGCATGTCACACGTCTTTTTCTGTTCACACCACAGATCCGTTTGATTTGAATCATAATCTTGGTGCCGGCCTGTCAAGGAGAAGTATGCTTTTCTTTCTTTCTTTCTTTCTTTCCTTCCTTCATTCTTTCTTCCTTTCTTTCTTATTTTCGTGTATTTACATCTCTGTGCTTCTTCTTCCCCTCATAACAGTGACTAACTTCATCATGAAGGCTTTCATCAATGGCAGGAGGGTGTTTGGCACACCAGTCAAAGTCTTTCCTCCTCAGTACCTCAGTCAGATGGTTGGTATTTGCTATAAACACCACATTTACATATAAAAACAGCATTGTCAGTCCTAAATGCTAAAGCTGCCCTTTCTTTGCATGTGTCCCAGGAGTATTTCTTCGACCCTGAAGTTCTCACAGAGGGAGAGGTGGCCCCCAATGACCGCTGCTGTCGCATCTGCGGCAAGATCGGCCATTTTATGAAGGACTGCCCTATGCGTAAGAAGTAGGTACCACCTGATTTGTAGTGGTGTATCACGGCAATGCCTCCGCACCAAGTGTTTACACTTTGTTTTGGAAAATGTTGTCCCAGGTCAAAACAGAGGCGGGACAGCGACAGAAGAGAGAACCTGCAAGAAAAATTAGGCACCGCAGAGGGGACCAGGGAGGCAGTGCCAAAGCGTGAGCAGTGGAAAAAATTGTCAGAGAAGCGCTGCTGCTTCCTGTGTGGATCAAGTGCCCACATCAAGAGGGATTGCCAGCAGTACAGAAGTCCTGCAGGTTCATAGAAAGTTTAACTTGCTGATTTTTTTTCTCAATAATAATACCAAACTTGTGATAGAAATAACCATTCTCTTGAGTTGTTGGTTTCAGTTTTTGTAAGTTTTTTTTTTTCTCAGATTGTTACCTGTATAGTCGCATGTGCTGGTTCATGCCAGTGTAATACATCCACACAATCTAGTTCACTAACTCCTTCCCTGTCATGAGAAAAAGAAGTAGTAGATGTAAACAGCACACTTTTGATTGGCAGTACAAAGTAGAAAAAAATGTTTCAAAAAATATACAATAACACACTTTTGTTTTATTTTAATCATGGAGCAGTATATGTGGAGCAGATGTGATGGATGTATCAGTCACATGGGCTAGCAAATACAACTAAGAGTAAAAATCAGCACTATAATTTTAATCTTGTTTTTTTTTCCTGCTAGGAAATACTAAAATGGAGATATCTCCGCCTTCATCAGGCCATTTTAGGAATTTGAGAGAAAAGGAGAAACAGGTATGATATTAAATTTCATGGCAGTTAATTGGTAATGGTATTTATGACTTTTTTTTTTTTTTTTTTTTCAGCCATTGCTTAATTTCAAATGTGTCTGGCAGGGTACTAGTCCTTCTGGCTGCTTATTTCGTTGACTCTGTAGGGATTTCCTTTCCCCAGACAATATGTCATCAAGACAGTCACCAGTGTTTTCAGACAGGATTGCCATTACACTACAACATCACAAAACCACCAGTGTATTTTTGTGTTTTAGGCCTATGTAGTTCTAACATCCTCTATGTGAGGATGTAACAGCAGCACTCACGCTTATTCTCTTTTCTTATGTCAAGGGTGTTCCCCTGCAAGAGGAGAAAAAGAAAAGAAAGCAACAAAGTGTGATTTTGAGTCCACAAGCAGGTATCTACATCTTTCTTCATAACAAGTCACAGTAAAATGAAAAGCAACCTAATCACCTTTTCAGTAACTTTGCATGTCATGTATTTTCATATCAACACTTCAAAATGGAGTATTTTTAGTTTTTTTGACAGAATGTAATGTGAATTCTGGTTTGCCAGTTGTAATGATTTTCTTTGTGTGTGTATGTGTACGTGTATGTGTGTGCGCGCGCGTATGTGTGTGTTCCAGGTAGTTTAGCCAGCCGACACATGGGCTGCTCTGGTAACAGGAAGAGCCCGGTGGAATGAGGAGCACCTGTCTGGGGACGGTGGCCTCGTGGTTCCTCTCTCCTGTCCAGGAAAACAGCAACGTCCAAAAGTCCGTAGACCCTGGAAGCTGGAACTGTGACTGGGACTGTACAGCCAGCTGGAACCCACAAAAGCCAAAGCCAGGACATTTGACTTGAAGCCAAATAGGGCCTTTTTATGTTTTTCTTTTTTCTTGTTTTTCGTTTACTGTCACTCCTCCTCAGAGGAGCTTTTTAAACCTTTCATTTTAACAAGACAAGCCATGACGCATGATCTTCATGTCTTTGTTTACCTACCCGTCTTAATGGCCAGGGTTTGTTTTTACTCAGTTTCTTTTTAATCATGTTTGATTTTTGTCCTCTGCACTGACGTCCATCAGTCCTCTGCCTCTGCTCCAGCCTTGAAAGCAGCTCCACCCTCGTCGCCGTTTCTGTGTGTCTGTGTTTTTAGGGGTCTCACCCTGAGGATAATGAATTATCAGGGTTGTATTTTTATTTTCTGAGGTTGTGGTACCACTCCCATTTAATAGATATTGCGCTGCAACTGCCTGTGAGTGTCCCTGTCCAATTAAAGAAGGTAAAAGTCTGTTTAACTCGGCTAACTTCTGGTGTGTATATCCCTGTGTGCGCACCAGGAAGTGTCATGAGTGACAAAGTACATGAACATAGTTGACAAACGGGCTGTAGCTCTGTCCTCACCCAGTGATACAGCTATAAAAGCAAATACACCTGTCAGTCGATTCAGTTAAACTGATGCAATTTAGTTTGCAAATAAGCCTGCATACTCTGTTCACTCACAGCTAAGATAGAAATCATTTAAGTTCATTCACTGGAGTGATACATGTATTTATTTGCCAAATACATATTGTGGACACAGTGCCTCAGAAAGGGGCTCCGTGCTGTCAATTTTTTTTTCTTGCTGCTAGGTATCTGTCTGAAAGACCTGCTTATTAATTAAACTTCAAAAATGGATTGTCTTACATAAATGTTTCAGTGATTTCTGAGTCCTTACTCATTTATGTATTTATTTATTTATTACCAAAGTACTTTTGTGTAACCCCACATTATGAAACTTCTCTAGCACTGGGTGTTAATGAGAAAAATAAGATTCTTGATGCAAGTACAACTGCATCTTCAGTTTACAGCAAACAGAAAACTGCTCGAGTCTAAATAACTTTTACATAAATGACCAAGACACTAAACATGTTAACTGCCAGTACTCTTTATAAAATACTATTGTCCATTTCAGATAAGTTAGAGCAAAGAGTTGCAGAGAAAACGCAACATTAGGAAAACCATCTCTTATTAAACTCGGTCATTAGACATTTAAAACAATCAACAGGCTAACATTTACTGTTAAATGGTCGTTACACAAGCAAGCGTGTGTCGTTTAGTAATTTATCCGTAAGCTCATTGGTTGTAGCGCCCGTCAGTCGGGGTTTTAGCCAATCAATAACTGCGCTATATATTCGCTGGGCTGGACATGTCTCACGCACTTGCGCAGTTCAATGTTATGATTTTAACCTGCTAGCGTGTTGCTATGCTAGTAGTTTCTGGAGTTAACGGCTGAACATGTCTGCCTCCATGGTGAGAGCGACCGTCCGAGCGGTCGGTAAACGAAAGATTCTGGCAACGAGAGCTGCATTGACACTGGTAAGTCATAGTTATCAGATTTAAAAAGAAAAAAAAAGATCGAAATAAATAAAATTCAGCCGCTTAGCATACGTTAAGTCTGAACGTGTAGCTTGAGTATTGCCGGACGTTAGCTAACACCGAGTTGACGTTATGTCAGACGTGACGTTAGTTAACTGTTCTCCTATTTTAACCTTGATGCTTTAAGTTGCCCAGCTTCAGTCGTCTTCACATGTTATTTACACTAACTTGCCAGCTCAGTTTTTCGTATTTAATCGACCAACATGGATCAACCGGTTGAGAGACTTGGGTCGCCTCTTGTTACAGGCTAGCAGTGTGTGGTAGGCAGTGCTACTGGCTTTAAACCTTGGCGAATTGTCACTGCCGAGTCACGGTTTGTTTACGGGCGGGATTGAAATGCATAAACGCTGTGGATCAAGACTGACTGGGGGTTTTCTCCCAGTGCTCTGCTAAGATAATGTGCTTCTGGTGTCCTGATAAAGGTGCCGTCTTTAAACGTGAAGTGAGAGGCCGTCCTCCAACACCGAGGCAGCTGCAGATAGCCTCATGTGGGCACTGGAGGATTATCCTTTGCATTACAAAGCCTTACTTCCATACAACAAGGTGCCACAAATTTCAGCGTTGGCCTCTTAAAATAGACTGGCTTACTATGGTTTAAAAACAAACAAACAAAAAACAAAACACCGATCTTTTACATAATAAAGCCTCCAAGCTGTCGGATTGTCTGGATGTACATTCAGTATTAGCACAGATGTACACATGCAGGTGTCAACGTAGGATTTAAGGGATTAGGTACAGGTGGCTGAGGTAATTTATCTCGGCCTTCCAAATGCCTCAATTTATATTCAGGCTAGGCCTTTTATCTAAGTTGCTCCAAAAAACTAGTTTGTCACAACAAAGGTCTAGCAGAGGTCATAACCTGTTGTTATGACTTGATTCTTTGTGTGTGACCATACTCCAGAAGTGAATAGCAAGAGGATACATAGGTTTTGGATTAAAAAATATTCAGATTGATATCCGTAGGTACTACAGTGGAACAAAAAATTGGTGGATATAAATTAATTAATTGGTGGATATAAGCTCAAACAAACATTTCACCAAAACGGCACTAATTCATAGTCTGTAATCCAGTATCCTGGAGTGAGGCTACTCCAGAACGTATGCAGTTCATGTGCCAGGAAGTTCAGTTCTGTCCAGCCGCATTCATCTGAGAAGCTGAGTCGGACAAAGCCTGTTGTGTTCATTGTTCTCAAGATCCCAGTAAGCAGTGTTAACCTTTCTGTTTCCACACCTCTCTCGTCAGACTCCAGCAGCCGTGAACAAGATCAGAACGCTACTCCACAACAAACCGGAATATGTGAGTGATTAATCCAGCCTACGTTACTGTAAATTTTAAATAATCCTCCGCCAGTCATCAGTGTGTGCTCAGCTGTGTGCACTTCATTATTCTGTATCTTGTGTGCAATAGTGGAATGCAGTGTTTCTCAAGGGTTATATATATCATTTAGTATATATCAATTGAGTATAAAAGGGGTATTAAGTCCATTCAACCATAAATAAACATCTTTGAGTTTACTAATTTACTCTTAAATTGTGTCAGAACAATCTTTAAAAAAAAAAAAAAAAACACCAAAGAAGACCATTGGTTTCTTACTTCTCTTTTCCTTCTCTGTGATGAGTTTAGAGCTCCTTTAGACTGCAGAGATCTTAAAGGGCATGTTCGCTATTTTGGAGCCTAGGCCCTATTTACAGATTATCTGGCATCAGACCGTCATTTCACCGGTTGCCTCAGTAATGAGCTTGATATCAATGTGCTGCAGGCTCCCGCTTGGCTATACAGTGGGCAATGAGGTAACCCTAAATGGGTTTGAAAAACTAACTGAATACCGTTATTTTGCTAGCAGGGTCGGTGTATATTCTTACCCATCTCTCATAACGTTCTCCTGAAGCAGGTATCGCAAACCAAGCCCTTTGTCAACATTTATGGGCTCAGACAGCAGTATTCTCTTGTTTTGTCTGCTTCTGCATAGGACTTAACCTGCTGGGCAGTTTCTAACAACAGTGTGGAAGTGCACAGTCTGAAAGGGAGTGTTTGGTTTGTGAGATAAAGTCATGCTGTAGTTCTGTTGATTTAATGACCCATTTGTGAACCCTTTTTCAGGAGAACACTCTGAGAGTATTCAGCAAATCTGAGGATGATGGCAGATCATCTGTAAATAGGGCCTCAATTCCAAAATAGTGAACTTGTCCTTTTAACTTGACATTTAAGACTTATATATATATATGTGTGTGTATATATATATATATATATATATATATATATCAAATGTGCATCAGAGTAGCTGAAGGAGTAAAGGAAACTTATAAGTGGAAATTATGGGAGAGTTTTATTTTGTGAATATAGCCCTTGCACTGTTTCCGGAGATATTTAAGCCAAGGTCATTTGGATTAAATGTCCCCTGTCTTGTAAAGTGTTGGGTCTTATGTAGTTTGCATATAACTCATCTGTCTCTACTGCATTTACCACATCTCTAAGTTGTCTATTATCAAAACTGATAAATCTAAAAGTATAGGAGTTGGTATGTAAAGGTTGAATTGGGCTAAATAGTGACATGTCTCTGACTCTGTGTAGATTGGTATGAAGGTGGGAGTGAGGACACGTGGCTGTAATGGACTGACGTACACACTGGACTACGCTAAGGAGAAAGAAAAGGCTGATGAGGAAGTGCTGCAGGATGGTGAGTTATTTCGTATCTGTGCAACAATGTCAAGTTCATGAATTCTGAAGACAAATAGGAGAAGGGTCACTTACATCAGAATGACTGTTATAACAAACACAGCCGCAGCACTGTTTATATAGTGCTAGAGTACTTATTTTGTGGAAAAATTTTATATGAAGTGGTAGTTTATTTTCTTCAAACCTGTTGCAAATGTCTTATTAAAAAAGTTGATTTGCACTTGCACATGCATTTTGTCGCCCTCTCTGGTTTTAATATCAAATTGATTGCTGCTGCCACAGTCAAAATTTTGTACAAGTGACAACACTGCTGTGGTCACTCTCCTGCAGGGGTGAGGGTGTTTATTGAGAAGAAGGCCCAGCTCACTCTCCTGGGAACTGAGATGGACTTTGTGGAGTCAAAGCTGTCCAGTGAATTTGTCTTCAACAATCCCAACATCAAGGGCACGTGTGGCTGTGGGGAGAGCTTCAACATCTGAGCAATGTTGAGCCTCCCTCCTCCTCCTCCTCCTCCTTCTCCTCTTCCCACAATCCTCTGTGCTCTGAACCCCGTCCCTTCCTGGATTCCCACGAATAAAGACTGAGAGACTGAGGGTTAATGAGGGAGTCAGACATGAGAAATTCTCTGGGACATGGAAATGCCTGCGTTCCTACTACTGCTCCTGCTGCATACCACACACATACGCACAATCACACAGCCCACGTGTACATGTTTAGAGGAAGGCTTTACTACTTAACGTAATGATTGCTGCCACCTTCAACTCAATCATTATTGGGTTTATGTCTGTTTTTTTAATTATTATTTTTAAATTTTTTTATTTATTTTTTTTCCCTGGGCCCTATGAGGATGACATAATCTGTAAAACATCTAAAACACATACACCTTGGACCTGATAAAGACCTTGGTAGCTTGGGGTTTTTAATTAAGTGAATGGCTACACATTTGGACACCATTTAGCCAATTTGAGTCATATCACACCATATTATTGCAGTGGGGTGAACCAAGAGAAAGAACCATGTTACTATTAAGCATTTTGTGTTTTTTTTAAAAAAATCAAATAGATGTTATCCATAGATGCTACAAGCAACAGCATCTGCTTATAAAACCACACACCGTAGACAACGTCCCATCATGCAGTGTAGTGTATCAACACAGTTTGCAGAAGTGCAGGAGTTCCTGAGTGTCTTGAAGCTGGTTTGGCAGTTTGTAAATTCTTTGAAACGTTAAGATTATCTATTTAAGTGTGTGTATATATAAAGAATGTATGTCACCGCAACATAACGCACAAAAACCAGTATCCCGCACATAAAGAAATTATGAGGATTATGTTGGTTTCTTTTTGCTTAGTCCAAGCCAGAAGGACTATGTGTTTGTATAGACTGTGTGCTCTTAATATTTCAAATTTGTAACCAGTGCAATGTGTTTATGTACAGATGATATGAAATATCTAAATAAATAGATTAATCAAGCATTTTGAAACTCATTGAAATTGTCTGTTTTGTGTGCAGCAGTGGAAAGTAAAGCACTTGGGAACGAATTAATGCTTTAGCTTCATTAGCTCCTGCTCCACATACCTAACTTGTTGTTTTCAGTAAAATCAAGACAATTTGCTTTATAGGAAACTGTATGGAGTGACATAAATAGAGTAAAAGTGTAAGAGAATTTTTTTCCCTCTATAATGTAACTGGTGCTAGGGCAACTGTTACATCATAGGAGGAATGTTTGTCAGTCAGACAGATTTAGTGTGGCTGCTACCACATAATAATGTAGGGTTTGCTTATTTCCGCTGCCCTGCTGCCAATCTCAGGTTTGAGTTGCTTCTCATAACCTCCTCTGGGGTTTCTGTCAGCAGATGGAGGTCAAACTGAGGTCTGCAATGACTCACCTGTTTTGACTTTGTTTGAAATTCAGCCAGGAGATGAAGGAATTTTGCAAGCTTCTTTTCACCCATCTTGGTTTTGCAGCTGTGAAATCACCATGCTGACAAGTGGACCCTGAATTTCATTTTTAAGGTCCTTTGGATCATGGAAAATCAAAAGGAGAGAGACGGTGACAGCAGAGAGTCCTATGGGTTTAAGGTAATGAAAAAAATAATGTAGATTTTTGTTGACTTAATGGGTTACATTAGGCCAGGTTGGTGTTTTCTGATTCTTATCTATACATCTTAGCTATTCAAGAAAAACAAACTTCTTAGTTGTTAGGACTGATGAGAATGATTTTAGCTTGGTGATGATGGCGTGATGTAATATTTTAATCTTGGCTGTTTTGAGGCAGTAGTCAAAAAATCTAGACATCGAGTTTCACTGATTACAAGTCTTTGCACATTTACTCCCTGCACAAAAATCAGCATAAATTATTGTATTGTATAACATCTGACATTATTGATAGTGAACACCCAAATACAGATTTATTATCCACAGCACAGTTAAAACCAGCAGTTACTTTTATCTCACATTATTTATTCATAGAGGAGGGTAAACTGGATGATCTTCAGCTTGCTTCCTTCTGAGTCAGCATTAAGTGAAATTATGTAGTGAGGCATTTTCTCCCTTTACTTTCTTACAATTTTATTTTGAATATTAAAGGATCATGAATTATACATACTGGAGAAGTCAGGCCAAGCTGTGACCTGCTGTAAAAAGAGAGAGAGAAAAAAAAACAGGATTCATGTTGCGACAGGCATGGTGTCAGTAACCGTCAGATACTGCTCTGAGATGGGTTTTTATCTGTCAGACACAGTTGCCTTACAGGATTAAAAGGTCGACTTTGAAGAAAATCGTGCAATGTATATGAGCCCTGTGTATACATGTAATGAAGACAAGCTGCTTCATTTTGTGTGACTTTGCTGCTTGTGTCTCTGCCACATTTCTTAGATTTCAGAGTTGCTGAAACCAATGGCTGTGCAGAAATCATCACGTAATACTTTACACAGCGGTCGCCCGAATGCCAGCACCACCCTTGCTGTCCCAGAGATCACAGGATGCACATCTACCCCCCGTGGGACTTTAAGATCCAGAGCCTTTCTCCCTGACAACATCTGCAAATTGTCCAAATGTCAGTTTAAGAGGCAGGACTACCAGTGGCAATCATTACCTCCCACCTGCCCGGTCCCTGCCCCTGCCCCCTGCTTTGGCACGGCCTCCTCCTCTGTATCGACCGGCCAAGAGGGACAGGTGCCCTACAGCTCGGTGCTCTCTGATGCTGTCTTCCGTGCATACCTGGTAGCAAAAAATACAGCGCTGCCCTTTGATTCCGTGTCTTCCATTGGAGAGATGTTGATACAAGGGGAAATATGTCCACACATCCTGGGTGTGCAGGCATGGAGCAAGCAACCATCACATGAAGCTAGTCAATAAACTATCAGGGACATCGCACTTTTTACTGTACATTGAGTGATACATATAGGTTACATCTTTTATCACAGAGACAATCAATTGCCAACCGTTGATAATGTGACAGCAAATTTCAGTCTGCCCTTGAGCTGTAATTGATCCCATAGTGCAAAAGTATGACTTTCGTCTCCCTCAGGGATCTTTAGAGTGTCACATTAATCACTTTAAGTTCACATTTAATCAGTATTTATGTTCCCTCTCTCCATCTGTACAGTCTAACCTGAGAAATCTCAGTGTTACCTTTGGCTGCGTTGTGTTTTCTGATCAACGTGTCTACTCACTGACACATTCTTGTTATTCTCAGTTAAGAGACATTGCCTCTGTTGTGTCATAACCTGTGATGGAGATAATTATTCATGCCTTCATCTCTTTCTGTTTACATAGTTGCAGCTCCCTTTTTACGTGTCTTAACTTGCCTTGCTTGCCCTGTTTAAAAACTGGTCCACAATGCCACTGCTAGGCTTCTGATCAAGCCCGACAAAAGCACTCATATTACATCTGTTTGTTTTTTTCTGCACTGGCTTCCAATCAAATGCAGAATTTACTTCAAAATTGAATTGAAAATTGAACTAATTCCTCCTCATCCTAACATCACCCGTAGATTACTTAAGTCCTCTCACCTGGATCTTCCCACAGTTCATTGAACTAGACCTAAAACTAAAGGTGATAATGGTTTTGAAAGGGTGGCGCCAAAATTATCGAAAAATCTTCCACTGTATATTAGATCTGTGGACTCACTTTTAAAAAACATTTAAAGGCACATCTGTTCAGGTCAGTCTTTGTTTAGTTTTTATGGATGTGTTCTGTTGGGTGTTTATTTATTTTGTTATGTTTGTTCTTATTAGTGTGCGCAGAATATCGTAGCAAACACCTGGCAACACCATAGCGACCATCCTGAAAACCATGGCAAACTGCCTAGTGATACCTTAGCAACCACATAGAACACCACAGAAAACATCTAGCAACACTGTGGCAACCACCTTGTGCACTGTGACAACTGCCTAGCGAAACCTTAGCAACCACCTAGAACACTATAGAAAATGCCTAGTAACACCGTGACAACTGTCCTGAACACCAAAGCAACTGTGTGGCCGCATCTTAGCAACCACCTAGAACACCATAGCAATCGCCTAGCAACCTACCATAGCAACCATCCAGAATACCATAAAAACCACTGAACATCACCCTGGCAACCACCCAGAACGCCACAGCAACTGCATAGCAACATCTTGGCAATTATAGGAATCACCTACAACCACCGTACTCCCCACCCAGAACACCATAGCAACCACCTACAATCACCATAACATTAACAACCACATGGAATACTGCACTGTAGCAACTACATATTACAACCAAGCAACCAGGTAGAGTATTTTAGAAAGATCAACCACCACAACAGCAATGACCTAACTACCCCCGCAACCAACTAGCAAACATGAAGATGAACATTTGAAGTAAAGTGCACCAACTTGGTGGCTGCTGAACAAAATTTTCAGCACTTTTGGGAAGCCCAAAGCCTTTTCTTGTTGCCTCTATCATAATTGCTATTTTATTTAATCTTGTGTTTTACTCATTTTGTGATTTTGTGAAGCACTTTGTGCCCGTTATCTGTTAAAAATACTATTTAAATAAACTTTACTTACTTGCGTTACTGATAGATAGACCAATCAAGCGGTCAGTGTGAAGCTGATGACTGATTGTTGGATTGCTCGGTCCTTATACAGGCCGGACCACTGAATCTGAACCTCCAGAGGAAGCTGTCTGGGCCCCTCTGCAGAAATCAAGGAGCCCGAGCTGCTTCACAGTGGCCTGGGTGGGGGACACTGCTTAGCGCCTCTTATCCGACTAGTCAACTTTTTCCACCGCAATTAGAAAAAAAATCAGGCATACAGGCATTAACTGTGTAACACACTCCTGCAAGCATACACATGTACACTCATAAACACACAAAATTAAAAATAACAACCATCACTCAGATACACAGGCTCTCATATCTGGAAACCCTTAGGCGAATACATTTCTTCATCAATAAAGATTAAATCAGTGGCAGCAACATAATTTGATTTGTATTTCATGAGGAAGTGTTTGTGTGATATGCACTCTAGGGTAGGAAAAAACAAGAGATTATTAAAAAGTGTGATAACATATGATATTTAATTTAAGAGTGCCATATAAAATCTGCGTGTCTAAAAAGCAAATGATGAATATTCAGCATGCAGATGATGGGAGATAAAAAAAAAAATAATAATAATTGATGCATTTCCAAAGTAAAGCCAACAGGTATAAAAACACAACATCTGAAATAGTGTTAAGTCTACATTCTTAAAATATGAGGCTGTTGAGGGCTTTGTGTTTTGTGACTGAAGAGCTTTTTTCACACTACTGCTCAAATATCGTGTGTGTCTCTGCATATGCTTTTATTTTTCCTTTTCTCTCAATTTTTTTTTTTGCAAAGAACAATTACAACACTCCTGGGCGCTCTGTAGGACATTCACGCCTCACTAATCCATATACAATATCAGTTTTGATTGTCATCTTTTGTGAATGAAAAAAGAAACCGCATGACAGATGATAAACATCTCCCTTTTCTCAAATGCTTAATTTCCACTTGCATCAAGCTGTGCACTTGGCAAGGTTTGCTACTTGCTGCTTGGTAGCCAAGGTAATAAGAGATGTAATGACAGCCTTGGAAGCAGTTTGCTACTGCTGGAAGAGGAGAGAGAGACCACATTATACTGTCACCATGACCCTCATCATCCTCCATGTGTCCCACTGCAATGCACTTCTTACCCCTCTCTGCTCCTGTTGCACAAATCTGCTTTACTGGAGAATTATGATCAAGCCAGCTGCAGTCATTTTCATAAGACACTGAGTCCTGGTTAATTACAGTAGATGATGGAGATTAGACATAAAAGCAAGTCAGTAAAATTCAGGAACCACTTTTGTGCTCCTGTCTCTTCCATGTTTTCCCCTCCCTCCTTATGACGGTCTATAACAGAGCTTTCATCTCAGACCTGCAGAGACACAGAGCAGCAGCCTGCCCGGACCACTGACCAACACTGGACAAAATATTTGTCTGAAGAGCCGAGTGAAGAGCACCGTGGAGGCAAACGGGACGGCAAACAGGTGAATTATCTTGTTATTTTTGATGAGGGTAAACTAAGAAACAACCTCAAGCTTTGACTCCTTTCTTTGGGCTTGATTTAGATTTAGATTATGCTGTTATTGGGAATTGTCATTACCTGTGTCATTACCCTATCGGTACAAGTTGTTGGATAGACAGTTTCCTATGTGACATTTACTGCACACTACATTGGCTGAGGTGTGACAACAATTTAAATATGTGCTGCTTATGCTGTAGATATATTCCAGGTTACAGAATTAGATGAGCCGGTTCTGATTTGTCACGATGACAGTGGACCCAACAGCCAATCGTGATGCAGACTGCGGCTCCGTCTGCAATGAGTCGGCGGCCCTGGAGGGTCAGGGACTGCCGGTGCTGGTCGATGCCTGGCTGGTGCCCACCTTCTTCGGCCTCATCATGCTGATCGGCCTGGTGGGAAACTCGCTGGTCATCCATGTGGTCACCAAGCATCAGCAGATGAAGACCGTCACCAACTTTTACATAGGTAATGTTTACACAATGTCAAGACCGGCTTTTCTTCGGGCTCATTTGGTTCTGCTCAGTGGAAAGAAACAGATTGGATTGTTAAATTAGGGACACAGAGTGAATCTGCGGTGCTCTTGCAGAGCTTCATAATAAAAGAGAGTTAAGTGCTCAATTTAGGACTCATAAACTGTAAGAGGCTTCTTACTTGAGGAAATTCATGATTCCATGACCATCCCCATGAGTGATAGTGGCATCTAAAATTTTCACAATAGGGTTGAGTAAACTATGTAGTTTGAAGAGATCCAACAAAACATTTAGTGAAAAGGTAATAAATTGCATTCCAAGATACTGTAATATTTGCAATTTGCTGTTTTTGGATTTATGTGTGACACCCACATGTATCAGTAACCTCCATCAATGATCATTTGAAAATATGACAGGATAGAGAAGAAGACTTTTGTGCCTGGAAATTCCAAATGGTGAGGATTTTTTCCCCCAAAACGTCACTTTTGAAAATCTCAGCACCTGGTCAAGTAACCCATCAAACCATTGCCATACTGTAAAGTTATGCTCATTTAGTTACTATTATGCTCATTTTGCCCCTTTAAAAATCTTGAGGAATGCATCTCATCTCACAAAAAAGTGCATGTGGAGTTGCAGTTTGCTTCTCTGTTTAGGAACTGCTACTTGTGCAAATTTCAAAAAGTAAAGGTTCCATAATTTGGTGCTTTTGGATTCAGTACTCCCACTGAGCATCCCATTGCTGAAGCACAAACTGTTTCCTCTACAAACGTCTGTCTGTATCCGTCCTCCTGTAGTGAACCTGGCTACCACCGACATCCTGTTTCTGGTGTGCTGTGTGCCCTTCACAGCCACACTCTACCCACTGCCCAGCTGGATCTTTGGAGACTTTATGTGCCGACTGGTGAACTACCTTCAGCAAGTGAGATACTACTACTACTACTACTACACACACACACACACACATCCCAACTATCTGCATAGCCCTGGAAAAGCTTCTACACACCGTGGTATTTTAGTTTGCATGTGAAACAAACCGGCCCATCTTCATCAGATAGCCATATGACTTTGTATGCATGTGTGTGTGTGTGTGTGTGTGTGTGTGTGTGTGTGTGTGTTCCAGGTGACTGCCCAGGCAACTTGTATCACCCTGTCTGCCATGAGTGTGGACCGCTGCTATGTGACCGTCTACCCCCTGCAGTCGCTCCGCCACCGCACCCCTCGCATGGCCCTGGCTGTTTCCATATCGATTTGGATAGGTACCACACAAATACATGTGCACCACACACACTTACAAGCTTATACACACAGCAGTGAAGTACTGAAAAACTTCACACACAGCACAAATTAAAAGGGCGGCTGAGGGTCTTACATCATCCCCTAACAACCCAAATGTAATTTTTCACGTTGTCTTTAAATTGCTCAGCAAGCAGTCAATAATTTTCTACTTTCACTTTGAAACATAATGAAAGTGCACTTTCTTAGGATGGCGAAGGTATGCACTAATTGACTTACATTCATTCTTTACAGCCTTTCCCTAATGTTAGCCATAGCCAACTTATGCCTAACCCTAACCATGACCCTAACTTTAACCAATAAGCTAAAATGACCACTCAAAATGTAAAAAATGACTTCATCATTCTTGGGTAAAACAATTTGGTGTCCTGTCCAGGCTCTTTGCTCCTGTCCATTCCTGTGGCCATATACCAGCGTCTGGAGGCCGGCTACTGGTTTGGCCCGCAGACATACTGCAGCGAGGCCTTTCCTTCTGCCAGGCTCCAGAAAGCCTTCATCATCTACAGCTTCCTGGCCGTCTACCTCCTGCCCCTGCTCACCATCACCGCCTGCTACGCCTTCATGCTCAAGCGCATGGGACAGCCCAGTGTGCAGCCTTGTGACAGTGCCTACCACGTAAGAGAGAGAGTTTAAGTTTTTGAAGTGAAAATATTTTGGGGGGAAAAGCTCTCAAAGTGGATTCTTTTTTCACTTATGTTGTCTTACGTTACGTAGTTTTTTGATTGAAGTGTCTTTGTCCCACATTCAATCACAAATATGACTGACCTGGTATTTAACTGTCACAGGACATCCTTACCAATGATTAACCACACGAACATGAGCCCAAAATAATCTGAATGCATGAAATGAGAGATTTGAATGAATAAGAAAGGCATAATTATAAGTGAAAAGGCTAGAATCCAAAACTGTAAACTTTTACTCACTTTCAAACCCATTTTTTTCCACTAACAAAAATGTATTCCACTTTCAAAGTAAAGGTACACCAGTAACTCCATGGAGAACACCAGTATGCTCTTGATCATTACCAAGCCTTCTTCTCTTTCAGTGTCACTCACCCTCTGTCTCACCACATATGTCCCCTCTCCTCCTCCCCTCCCCTCCTCTCTGCAGCTGCACGCCCAGACGGAGCGGGCAGCAGCGGTGCGGGCGCGAGTCTCCCGTATGGTAGCGGTGATGGTGGCCCTGTTCCTCATCTGCTGGGGCCCCATCCAGGTCTGCATCCTCCTACAAGCCTTTGGCCTCCGCAGTTACGTACTCTATAAGGTGACTCACTGCCTTATTACTATCTCACTACATTTTCATGTTGATTGAAGAACTTTGGTGGTGATATGATCACTGTCTTTACTTTAGTGCTCCTGCTTCACAAAGCTTCACACAGATCAGTTCTTTTCATTTAAATCTGCTGGGATTTTGCATTCGCAGCTGAAGATCTGGGGTCACTGCATGTCTTATTCCAACTCCTCTGTCAACCCGCTGGTTTATGCCTTCATGGGCAACAACTTCAGGAAGGCCTTCAAGCATGCCTTCCCTGCCATCTTTCTGTGGCGGACCCAGGTGAGAGTCAGAGTGGGGAACAGAGACGGAGAGGAGGAGGAGGGAGAGAGGGAATGCCAGGCACCCAAATGCGACACAGAGATGCACTTTCTTTCATCTGAGTCCTAAAGGGCATGCACGCCGTTCGGACACAGCATGCTCATTGTTTATTTATAGCTCTGGAGATGAGAGCAGTGTGCGTGTGGGCCTGTTCACACACGTGCGTGCACGCACACACACACACACACACACACACACACACACACACACACACACACACACACACACACAGAATTCATCATAACATCAGAGAATCGCCAAAGTATTGGGGCACAATATGGGCTCAATATAGAAAGCACTAAGAACACCAGTAAGTGACAGGTTCAAACACAACACACACACACACACACACAATGTCTGCCATGTGACAGACCAGTCAGGTGATTTTGTCCCTCGTGACCTGCATGAGCTGCTGAAAATACAACTGCCTTTATCAAATTAGGACTGATCTATAATCAGTTTTCCCCCACAGATTTTACTGAATGTCAGAAGTTTGAGTTTTGAC
Organism: Myripristis murdjan; assembly: GCF_902150065.1. Lineage (NCBI taxonomy): Eukaryota > Metazoa > Chordata > Actinopteri > Holocentriformes > Holocentridae > Myripristis > Myripristis murdjan. The sequence goes on from NC_043988.1 coordinate 26,558,018, forward strand.
TTGTCCTCTTCATAATTGCTTTTAGAGGCATCAAGAAGTTAAACAACAAAAGTGTGTGATGGGTATAGATTTGATAGTTCTAGACCAGTGGTTCTCAAACTGGGGGGCTCTTGAGATACTTTTTGGGGGGGGTCGCAAGATGATTCAGACATTTTTAACATGCAAATGATTTTTCATATGTCACTCTTTTCTCTGTTTTCTTGTCAAATACTGAGTCTATGACAAACACACCACGCCTCCTCTGATAATTAAAGACCTCATGAAATGGATTCTTACATTTTTTGATTTGATGTATTCCCCGCTGAGACGGGATGTTTGGGCAGGACATACTGGAGGTTAAGATCATCCACAAGTGCAAACCAATAGGACAGACCTAACCCTGACCCTAACTCAACAGGATATCAGTTTGGGAGAGAAACACAATTTTATTTGAAGGGATAGGTGGATGAAGATTTGGTATGGTTTTATTGGTGGAAATGTTAATTTTCACCCACTAGTGCACTGGTTAAAATATTTTGTTTTAAAGGAAGCAGAAGTCATGCGAGGTCATTTCACCGCTCTGTGTGCAGGCATTGGTTTGTTTTAAGGGATTATGAACTGGTCTAGACTGATAATATATACTGTGTCGATTTTAAGATATTATTTTAACATACAAAGCACTACATAATTTAGCACCATCATGCATCAGTGACATGTTACATCCTCACCATCCTACCCGGCTCATGTTAGACAGTGTCAGTATTTAAAAAAATGATTAAAAACTCATCTATACAGAATCATTTACTCATTCTCCTAACCCCCACCACCTCCCACTCTCCATCTGCACCTTAGCCAGTGATCAATCCTCCCCAGCCACCACTGCTGCCTGTTGTTGCCTCGATGTGTGTGTGTAATATTTGTTTGATGGCATGTTTCTCCTCTGTTTTTTTTTCTGTATTCTTTATGCCACCACTTGTGTATTCTATTGTATTTTATTTCTCTCTCTCCCATGTCATGTTTTTAATAAGTAAAGTGTATTGTGACACTTTGTTGTGTGAAATGCACTTAAAAATAAATTGGAATTGACTGACTGCTATTGATTGTTACGGGCTGTTCCCAAAGAGCGACTGAGTCATTTGTGGATAGAGCATGTTCAAGTTCCCCTGTTGAATTGTATTGAATAGTTTAAGTGTTGCAGGAAGAATCTGGTTCTGTGCAAGTAAGCTTGTTTTATTGAGTTTTCCTGAAAAAAAGGATGCAAATTTGTCTGTTTTTATTTCATCTAAGCATATTTTGATGTGTGTTGCTGTGGCCTGAACAAGATTTATCAATGTCTTATAATTTAACCTTAGCCCAGTTAGTCGAGTGGATATTGCCAGACTTTTTTCTCCTCCAGTTGTTTGCTCTCTTTTTGATTCTTGTCACCTGCAACCACACACACTCACAGTGTCAGATGAATCAGCTCCTGTAGTTTAGAGCATTTCCTTTTTTTGTGGAGCCACTAGGTGGTGGTTTTCCCTTCTTCGGCCTATGGCCCTTATTTACTTGGTTGCTATAGTAACAGAATATGGGTTGCCAGGTAGATTGATGTCAGCCCACTCCTCGCTCACATCAAGCAAACTGAGCATTAGCAGCAAAAGCATTTCCATTTTTTCCCCCCAGTTGCTTTTGCTTGTCCAACAGGCGCTGACCAGTGAACAGCCCTGCAGTGTCTGGTAAACTGGTGTCTGTGTTGGCCGTGAAGGCTCATTCTGTACTTGTGCATCCCTACACACATGGTGGAAAAACACTGCAACCCATTTTCTTACAATGTGCTCACTTGTGTCAGTTTCAAAATACTGAATGTGGTAATGGCAATGGCTGTAATTTCTTAAACAATTGCAATAATACACAAAAATACTGATAATAATTTGTTCAGTATATGAGATAATAAACAGGCACACTAATAAACTAATAAGGGACATGCACAGTGTTTTCAACAAGAATCTGTCTTGGCCAAGAAATGGACTTATTTGGCTACCAGATCATTAAAAGGTGCATTTTATTGCACCTTTGTGTCCATTACAGTATGAATGCTGTTTCATGTGCAGAGCAAACACATAATGAATGTCTTTGAGCAAGGTTTTTTTTTTTTTCCATGCTGTGTTGAGGACACATTTGAACACTCAGAATTATATTTGTGATTGTGGCAGAAATAATGCACTGTATCTACTAGTAGTGACTGATTAGTGTTTTCCTATGAAAGAGGTTGTGTGTGTGTGTGTGTGTGTGTGTGTGTGGTGTGTGTGTGTGTGTGTGTGTGTGTGTGTGTGTGAGTGAGTGAGTGAGTGAGTGAGAGAGAGAGAGGAGAGAGAGAGGATGAGAGAGAGAGAGAGAGAGAGAGAGAGAGAGAATACACAATAGGCAATAAGACCTGAAAATCCAATGTGTTCTTTAAAAGGCATCTGTAGGAAATGAAAATGTGTTTTTGATGTTTTCGCGCCACATATTAAAATCTACAATCTATGCAAGGTGCAACATAAGCGATAGGGCTGGCAATAGTAGCCTGATATATTTTTAAAGAAATTGTCACACACCAAACCTATAGCAAACAAACAGTGAGACTGACCACTCAAAAATCATCAGCCTATAAAAAATGTGAGTTATTATTATGATTATGATTACACTGTGCGGAGTATAATTTGCATTAGTGTTTTATGTGATTATTTATGTATTTATTGGTAATCTTTGCCTTATCTATTGCGTTGTGCACGGCGCATCACAATAATTTGTTACAAAACTGTCACAGTATGTTTCCGTGTGGGACGTACGAGCTGACGTGGAGCACGTGAAGGCGTCACAGAGCGTCGGTCTGGAGGAGCACAGGAGGCTCACAGCGCTCAGTCCAGCGGAGGAAACACCAGGGCAACTCATCCCACACCAAACACCGTCTTTGCACCATGGAGCAGAAACAAACCATCAACTTTGGCCCCGGACCTGCAAAACTCCCTCAATCCGTAAGATCCCACCCTCATGTTAACTGTGCGTGGCTGTGAGACAGGCGAGGAAACAAGACAAGTTGGAAATGTGTTATCGCCGCGAGGAGCGTCACTTTTGTCAGTGTAACATTTAGAGCTTTACTTTTGCATTGTGCATCATGCATCTGAGTCCGAGTTTGATGGCTGGCTTATTTCGAGTCTTTTATTGATTGTGGTATGTGTATTTCCCTCGTAGTTGATGCAAGTGACACATTCAAATGTTGAGGCAAAACGGCTTTTTACATGTTTCGATTAGTCTGAATCCTCCTTCCTTGCGGTGAAAGACAGCGACACGCAAATGCCAGCGAGTAAGATTTGCTTTCACTTAAGTGTTCTCGACTTGGCATGTGTCGCCTAACCCGCTGCTGAGTTGCATCAGCCGGTTATCATTCATGTGGAAAGGGGCTTTTGTGCTCCGCTGGCAGCCGAGCAGCCTCTAGATGGCAGAAAAAAAACATTTTTGATCAAACACCAGCTGCCATGAATCTTACTCGACACAGGTTTTAACGCATGTTCTCACTACTACTACTACCTGATTCATGGTTTAGGTTTCCTCATGTAGCGCTCCCCTCAGTAATTTTATCAATGAGGGGGGGATTTTGGGTTCTTTCAATATCTGATTTATTTTAACCCTGATTAACTCAGTTTTAATATTATTTTTAGCTTAAAACACAACAGTATTTTAAACTCACTAAATTATGAATTTACTTTTTTAAGCAGTTTTTTTTAAATCCAAAATATTATGAAATGAACCTTTATTACCTTTTAAAGATTTTAACCAAGTATACCCTCTATCTAATAGAAAATAGAGTCATGAATTCACACACACACCAGGATTTAGAAAAATAATTCTCAATTATTTAATGAATGAATATTAGTGCAAATGATTAATGCACTATCAACAATGCAAATACATAGAAAAATAAAATTACTTTTTAAACCTTCCAATGAAATTTCCATCTTCCTTAAGGAAAATGCAAAATTACGCAATACCTCTATTGCAGAATACCAAAAAATAGCCTTTTCCCAAAACAGAATTTGGCAAAAACACATTAATATTAATTTTCAAGTCACTTAAGGTTTCAAGAGCCCCACAACAGCACACACCTAAAGCAGTCCCATAAAGCCGGCAAACTCACTTATTTAAACAAATAAAAAGTTGCAGGCTGGTTCAAGGCTAGAGTAAGTTGTGGCCCAAAACACAGATGGCCGCCTTCACTCTTCAGTGAGTAACATAAAACTTGTGTTACCTTAATGTATCTTGTTACTCCTCCAACAGTCACTCACGGGTGCAGGTAAGGTCCATAACAATGTCTCTCAGCACAGTCACTGTATCACCCGTTGGTCCAGTCCGTCTCTCCCAAAAGTTCCACTCTGAAACATACTGCTACGTTGTGCTCTGCAGATGTTAACATTAACCCCATAAATGCTGGTTTTGACAGTAGTTTTCCAGTACACATATTGGTTTTTACACAAACAAATGAATACAATGAACTTAATAACTAATAGTGCTGTACCATGAATTAAACACTATACTTTTTAAACAAACAAAAACACATCACATGCTTTTTAAATGCTTTTAAATCTTTTTAAACTAAACCATATTTAAATGATTTTAATACTATTTATATCATAACTTATTTATTTATGACATGTTTTTTTAACTGGGTTACACTCAGGTTACTGCTCTCATGTAGGATGTTTTACCCTCCCTGGAATAAAACTTTATCAAAGATTGGATACCACCAGCTAAATTCTGCCTAATTTCAAATCCTCATCGCAGTCTCAGCTGCAAGTCAGTCCTCTCTAAACAGGCATGAAGTTTGTATCTTAAAATTGAAGACTCGTCCATCAGAATCAGAAATACTTCATTGATCCTCAAGGGGAAATTGAATCTGTTGCAGCTGCTCACATTCTTGAGTGGAAAAAAAATAAAAAAAATAAATAAATATATATGTGTGTGTGTGTGTGTGTGTGTGTGTGTGTGTGTATGTGTGTATATATATATATACACACACACACAAATGAAATCATAAAAAATAGAAAAGGGAAATAAGAAATACATGTATGCACAGGCATGCATGCATCCACCTTGTGTTAAAGACGGCCATAAAAAGCAATGACTATCCTTCACTGTTTGCTTTTGGTTTTGATTCTTGCAGAATTATTTCACCACCAGCTACAGCTCCTTTCCCTTTAGCCCACTAACAAAATCCCTGCAACCCCTCATGTCTGTCACACTTCAGCGGTTTGGAACTGAGATGTTTATTCTGTGACTTAAAACCTGTTGCAGGTGCTGCTTCAGGCACAGAAGGAGCTCGTCAACTACAATGGCATTGGTATCAGTGTTCTTGGTGAGTATAAAGAAATAACTGAAATAAATGAATATAACAATGTGCATCGTCTGTATTCAGTGCGTTGCGATTTTTTTTGTGAAAGGATCATGAAATATACTGTGAGGTAAAGTATGTGCTTTAAATTTGCATTACCTACAGTGAGTGTTGTCTTATAAATAAATAAGTAAGTAATTAAGTAAGTAAGTAAGTAAGTAAATAGATAAATAAATAAGTCAATTAAATTCAATTTTCTCATCATTGTGAATTCTGCAGAGTTGATTTTGTTTGAAGAAATGGCAGATTGGTTCCTTTCTGACAGTAACAAGCAACAAGTTCACTGACAAATACAGACAGATTTTATTTAATTTACTCAAAACAATATATTAATATCTGAAACTGATACATTGTGTATTTGATGATGCTGTGGAGGATGATCAACAAATTGCTTCTGTCATGTGAGAATCTGGAGACGTTTCTCTCAGCTCTTGGGCTCACCAAACACTTTCAAAACTTACTGGAGAAAAGAGACAAACAAACAAAGAACAGCAGAGTCAGCAAGTTAAAACAAGGCTGTGCTTCTTAGTTTTGAAAAGCTGACATTTTGGAGATATGTGGCTTTCAATGACGGCGAATGATATATGAATATATCGACATTGCTTTGATGATGAGATGCACAAGGGGAAGCAGCCCATCAGCAGAATGAAACGGCAGCTTTTGCAGCTGATCTGTATTTCCTGAATCAGTGGAAGTTGCTCTGGATAAGTATGTCAGTGTTAAATGCCTTAAATGTAAATTAGATCATCTAAAAAGTGAGTAAAAGGCATTTTAAACAAACTCTGTCTGTCTGCGAGATGAAATTCAAACGGAACTGATTTTGTCCCAACAGAGATGAGTCACCGATCGTCGGACTTCAGCAAAATCCTCAGCTCAACAGAGAGTCTCCTGCGAGAGCTGTTGTGAGTATCTCATCTGTTACTTCACATGGCTTTTATAATCCCTCTTCTCCACTTCCCCTGTGTGACTCCAGTTTGAGCATTCCTTATACACTGTGGTAAGCCAGCATCTCAAAAAATTCAGATGATGGGTAGAGTAAAAATGCCATTTTAAAAAAAAAATTACAAACACTGGAAAAATGGCTGCTGGATTAATGACAAAGGAATAATAAAGCTAAATGAATTCCCTGTACATACTGCTCGACACAGAAGTCCTTTCTTTCTCTTGGAAAAACAGCAGGATAGTGAAACTTTGACGTTGCTGGCTGCTTGTGCCCACATGCCCGGCTGCTGGGTGCGTTCACCAAGCTGCAGACGCAACATTGCTACTTAGTAGAAGCTGCAAACAGATATATTTCTCTTCATGGTCATGCATAGATGCATCTGGAGGAGCTGACTAGCCTTTCTATACCACCATTAGTGCGATAAAGACAATAATATTCTTACAGCAGGCCTGCAAATGTAGAAAGAATCTGTTTGACTGTTCTGCCATTGGTCTTTCAAGCATCTGCATGTCAGTATTTTGTGTTTGTGTGTGTGTTTTTTTTTTTTTCAGGAATACAAATTTTACACTTACTTCCCTGTCAACATAACACTAGGCTCTCAAAGCGATGTAACATAATTGTCGAGATTACCCATCAGGGAACATGATTTAAAAACAAAAATACACTTATTGCAAATGAGGCAAGGTGTGCACACCATGTGGATGACCGTGTGTTGTCAGAGCTGCTCTGACATACACAGATCCATGTTTTTTTTTTTCCCAGAGTCTGTTTTTCATTCTGCATCTCTAAGCGGTGTCAGATCTTGGTTTTATGCCCAAGTTTCCCTCTCAGATTGGTATTGAACTTGCATTTAAAAGTCTATGGCTGGAGTACAACATGCACTGATCATATTTGCAGAGCATTTGGTTATTATTTGAATACATTTCACACACGTAAATGTATCAGATGCCAGGATACTACATCTATTTGGATTCGGATTCATACTGATATTAGACATTGTAGTGCTCTGTTATTATGTTGCTGAGTAATGGTATGTCTGCATATCTAACCACTGTAACCTTTATCTACGCAGAAATATCCCAGACAACTATAAGGTGATGTTCCTGCAGGGAGGCGGGTCTGGCCAGTTCAGTGCCGTTCCTCTAAACCTGATTGGCCTGAAGGAGGACAACTGTGCTGATTACATCGTGACTGGCACGTGGTCAGAAAGAGCTGCAAAAGAAGCAGCGAAATATGGCAAAGTTAACATTGTCCACCCCAAGCTGGATAAATACACCAGTAAGTGTGTGTGTGTGTGTGTGTGTGGGCAGGGGAAAGGTCTGCATTCCATGGCGTGTGAATGCGCACCATCAAAATTTACTGTGTAAAAACATGCTTTTGTGAATGTTTTATCCAACAGCCCGCTATTCATTAAAAGAATGCAAAGTGGGCAGACGTGACTGTGAAAGTAGGTCAACAGCAGCACAGACACGCTGGCTGCTGGTGATCGAGAGAGATCAGATGTTCTGTGAAGGCCTAATTGTTACTAATGACTGTCATGGAGTCTCCACTTGAAAGAAAGTGACAGCCACGTGCAGCCAGTAGATGTCCGCCGTGTACAGAAAAAAAAAACAACCAAAAAAAAAAACGCTGCTGTCATCACGTGAAAGCCATGCAGCTGCAGTTGCCTCAATTTATTAAGTTCATGTTGTAGTTCCTATGCTGTGTGTGTTTTGTGAACCATGAGCTCCATTCAAAACTCGCTTTGTGAATCTAAAAATGTATTCTTTTGTTTGATACCAACATTTTTATGTGCTGGTTGCAATATTAGGCCATCAAATGTTAGCATAGGTTCAGAATGGAGATACCCAATTTTTTTTGCATCAAGGACCTTCTGACTTAAACGTTTTATACCACAGACAAAACACTAACAATGAAGAAACAATAAAAAAATTAATCTCTGGGTGGTCGCTATGTTACTTTTTATGTACCAGAGAGACAGCAGCGAAGTGACTGTGGTATGTTTTTAGTCCAGCAAGTTAACAGGAAAATGATTCACATCATGTGTGCACTGTAGTTGGGTCCACCTGGTTTAAAGTAAGCAAAAAAAAAAAAAGTCACTTCAGATAGGATGAAACTCCATCGTTGCAATATGTTCTCAGTTATACTAACGTCAATAATGCAACAGGCATAATAGCATAATTGTTCCCATTTGTGAACCCATTTCCACATGAAGAAGAGCCATGGTAGAGGTGCTCTGCAAATCAGATAATGCAGGTGTCACACTCAGAAGACAAACTACAAGTAAGGCAAGAGGGTAACAGCGTAAGAGAGTATGACGAGGGTAAAAACACTATAATAAGACATGGCTGTTTTTATTCTAACTCTTATGTTGCCTTCAAGCGCTGTCAGAAAAGTCATAATTTCAAGTGGAGCACTCAAGAACGATTTAGAAAAGAGTTAAATATAACCACGATTTTAAACAAAACTACGGAATATCCCTAGAAATGCTTATTCTCTTATTTGTCCACATTATGAGGGGCAAAATATAACAGTTTGTTTGTGATGAGCCAGTCCAGAACTGCTGACCAAGACTGAAAAATGTTTCTAAAACCAAAAAGAGCAACGAAACTACATTATTTACCATCATATATCGTGGCAAAAGTATATAATAGTGACAAGTTTCAGTCCTCAAAAAGTAGGTTTTGTAAATCCTGTCATTTCTGGTCAATGGCCAAAGGTTTTCTAATTTTTGCATTTTAATTCGAGTCTTTAAATGTTGAGCAAAATCGGCTTCACTACCGTTGCAACTCATTTTGGCTCATATGAGTGTGGTCGTTTTTATTCCCAGTGCATGAAGGCGTTACACAAAAGGTGATGGCCTGTTCTTGGTGCTTGTAATAAACAAAAGGGTCCGACTCGCAATAAAAGACTCTGGCATGCAGTCTGCCTTTCCACATGACTGAGCTTGATTTTGGGCCTTCGTTTTTGTCGCTGCTGCTAGGAAGACCCTTTCCACTTTATTTTTCGCAGTGTAGTTGGTGACCAGTGAGTGAATACATGCCAAATATTAGGCAGAATTAAAGAGGAAACCTAAATTTCATCCAAATGTTGTTATCTACAGGTTTGTTTGTGCACATCCTGCTGATACAGAACCAACTGAGATCAGCTGAATAGACTCACAGTGGTTGGACCATTGTTGGGAGTATTTCATGTGGATTTTCAGGATATTTGTGCCACATGCTCCACACTGTCTTGTTCAAGGCCATTTAATGTGCTCTTTGATTTTGGACAAGTAATTCTGAATGCTGTATTCTGAAATTGACCCTGTTTATGTCTTTTTGTTTTTAACATGTGTCTCTCCCAGTTCATGGCGACCAGATATTCAAGTTCATGTTTATTTGGAGCCCTCAATCACAGTTAAGTCTCAAAGGACTCACAGGCCCCACAGTGAAAAAACAAACAAAAAAGATGGCTCTGACCATTAACTCTGCATAGTGGGCAAGAAAAAACTACTTAACTCTGGCAAAGAAAGTCACAAATTGGTTGAAGAACTATGACAAGGTAAATGGAAAGTTGACAGTGACCTTATCAGAGCTGAACTAGAAAAAAGGACTAGGCTACATTATCATTTTTTAAATTTATATACTTGATTATTTGACTCAGGACGACAATGTTGCATGATGTGTTATGGAAAAGAAGTCCGTATTAATAAAACCTCCAATGTGAATTCCTTAAAATAAATCTAACATTGCTGTCTGATTTAAAATGAAAAAGAGTAGCTGTTTGTGCATGTAAAAAAAAAAATACTATTTTCATTACAATCATGTAAGTTAGGCTGCTGTTCAGGCTGAGACGGTCTGAACTGATGTGTGGGAATATGTGAGCTTTAATTAAACAGCTGTAGTCGGCACAAGCAAGATGTGGTGCACGTCAGCTGACACGATATCAGAAAAACATGATCAGACAAATCTTGGAGAGAGGTTAGATGTGAGGAAAACTGGCCCCGCATAGGAAATAAACCTGACTATCAATGTAAAGCAAGGTCATATGTTTTGTTTTGTCTTTGCTCACTCCAGAGATCCCTGACCCCAGCAGCTGGACCCTGAACCCGTCGTCCTCCTTACGTTTTACTACGGCTGCAACGAGACGGTCCACGGCGGTGGATACAACATCACCCGGAAACAAAACGGGGTGGTCCTGGTCAGCGACATGTCCTCCAACTTCCTGTCTCGGCCTGTGGACGTGTCCAAGGTGAGACAGAAGTTTGAATGGTACTTAAAAAAAAAAGAAAAATTCAAGCTTAACTGTGGTTGTTGTCAACTGTTTTCTGAATTATTCCACCATATTGACTGATTCTGAACAAAAGCGTGTACATTTCATCAAGGCAAAGTACTTTTCGCTTTGCCAGGGTGCCTGGCCTTCCATCACAGCCCTATCAGACCAATGGACACTTCAAAATTCAACTGTAAAAAAACCCCACATTACACAATGAGTTTCAAAAGTGTATTAAAGAGCCGCACCAACATGCGAAACCTGAGTGGCTCTGGCGAAACAATTGATGAGCTTTGGTCAGAATCGATAGATATGATGGGAAAAGGGGCTCAGGTCAAGGTATGTTTTTAAAAGAAAGCCAAGTCAGTTTTATTTGTACAGCCCAATATCACAAATTATCTTTTTCCTGTGTGTTTGTGTAGTTTGGGCTGATTTTTGCCGGCGCTCAGAAGAACGTGGGCTGTGCTGGGGTGACTGTGGTCATCGTGCGAGAAGACTTGTTAGGCCACGCCCTGAATGAGTGTCCCATCGTCCTGGACTACAAGGTGCAGGCCACCAACAACTCCCTGTACAACACACCGCCTTGTTTCAGGTACAGGTGCACCTCTGCTCCGCACTAACACAACCTCCTATTTTTTTTTTTGTTGTTGTTGTTCTGTAGTCCTGTTATATTCTCTTCCCTTTGCTTCAAATGTAGACCTGCTTTTGAATATGAAAGCATTCCTATGTATATTACTATTGTCTGATAAATGCCACATATTTCCAAAAGGTTGCCTATATTTTCAGGAACGAGGGGAACATTAAATTCATTTAACATTTGTTGTGCAAATTCTAATTTAATTTTCATGCAAGAAAGCTAAAAAAACGCTGAAATTATAGTGAAAAGATTTTACCAGAACAGCAACATGTGGAAAAATATCGCTTTCTCTGTGTGTGTGTGTGTGTGTGTGTGTCTAATGTCCCTCTTCACCCTGTGTCTGTCCAGTATCTACATCATGGGCCTGGTTCTGGAGTGGATCAAGAACAACGGGGGCACGGCTGCCATGGAGAAGCTCAACAAGCACAAGTCCTCCATGATTTATGACATCATCAACGTCTCTAACGGTTTCTACGCGTAGGTATCAGAGAGCTCCACCTGTGTGCAGGATTATTAGGAAAGTCACATGGTGAATGAATCGGGCTAATCCAACAAATAAAATGTTTTTCTCTAAACTGCAGACTGCGTGAGGTATCTATGATCTTTATTGACCTTTTACCTCTACACTAGAAAGAAATTGCAACAACATGTAAAAGAAGTCACTGAAGCTTTTTAACCATTGTAGTTTAAATGTCTAAATGCAATGCCGGTTGCTCTCTTTTGCACCATCCTCCGTTCATCAGCCACCATGTTATTTCATAGATTTTTACACTGAAGTCATTTTGACAGGAAGTCTGTGCCAGAGGGAGGGGAAGGGGTCATGTGTTGACGTTTCATAGTGGTTCACTGTTTTTAAACTCTTTTAAACTATATAGAGCACTGAAAATAGTCTGTAACCATAGTCCCCTTTAAACCAAATTTAAAAGCTTATTTTCAGTATTAACATAGGAAAAACATTCATTTCTTTCCACTGATAATATCCAGAAAACATCTTTACATATGCATGCTACTACAGTATCAAATACAGGAATACTTATTTTTCCACTATAGACATCTGAAATTTTCAGTTCAACTTAGTTCTGCTGCAGGCCAATTACAGTGACTGACAATGAGAGTGAAATAGGATGTGCTGATTAAAATAATGGATTGAAAGATATCCCGGTTCTGTGTCCACCTGTGCAGGTGTCCCGTGGACGTGGCGTGTCGAAGCCGCATGAATGTGCCGTTTCGTGTGGGGAAGAAAGAGGGAGATGAAGCCTTGGAAAAGAAGTTTCTAGATGGGGCATTGAAACGCGGGATGATATCTCTGAAAGGACACAGGTAAGAGCCGACACACCACCTCTGAATACACAATCCCACCACTTGCCTGATGCTACTTTTAACATTATTATTAACCACAGCTGTGGGGTTTAAAGGGAATTATTGCTGGATTTCATGAGTTAATGGAGAGAATTTTTCACTTCTTAACAAAGCAATATTCATTAATGCCTTTTAAAGCCAACACTTTAGTCGTATTTATTATTATCAGGCAAAATAGACATAAATAAACAGTAAAATATAACATTTTACACTTACTTTGGCTAACCACATTTCTTTTGAGAAAACAGTGAGGTCATTTGCATCCATCAGCAGGTGTGTATGTGAATGCACAGTTTCAAAACGGCGTGTTGCTGATCCTGAGCTGCCTCCACACTTTAGAGCTCAAACTTGACAGATTTTCTCTCTCGCTGCAGGTCAGTTGGAGGAATTCGTGCCTCTCTGTATAACGCCGTAACGTTGGAAGATGCTCAAGCCCTGGCCACCTACATGAAAGAGTTCCTGAAGGAGCACCAATAAAACCAGACCATGCTCACACTCAGCCAGCTGGTCTGTCACACACTGACGGTCAATCACTTCAGCGTTTTTTAAGCACACCTCTGGTTTATTTGTAGGTTGGGGTCCATGGTGGATCTGTTAGCTCTTTTAGACACATGTTTTCTAACATCCACTCAGTGTTGCTAATAAGCTTTAACTACTGGACAGTAATATCTTAGTTCCACCTGTGTCTTTAATTAATTAATGTTGTTACAGATTTGTTAATTAACGGTTTTTGATGTACATAGATACTTATTGTCTGGTCAAAGTATATTTACATTCCATTAAATCTAAAGTGGCATTATTCGTATTTTGCAGTCTCGTGTTTTGCCCAAAATTGCAGTAAAGTAGCCTATGTGTTTTACACAGCCTTTGTTTTCCAACAGGCTGCATTTTGCAAATTAAAATCAGTGCAGCCACAAGATGGGGTTTATCTCGAAGCAATGAAGTTTGCTGACAAATGAGAGGAAAAGCTAAGCAACAAAACTTAACTGTACTCGCCTTGTTCCCCTTGCAAGGACTTTTTAAAATGTGCAATGTGACTAGAGAGGGTATAGATCAACCCTGCTGTGTGAAAATGAGCTCACAGCTGCATAACTTAAACTCCACTGTTTTGAATAAAATTGTAGGTGCCTCAGTATATCTGAACGGCTGAGTATAACATGACCTTCCTAGCTTTTTTACCAAGGGAGCATCATCTTCATGCAAAATCAGCATGACTTCACAATAACAATATCCAGTACAAGTCATATGTAAGCAGATCTACAGTTCTCTCTTTTGACTGTTAGCTAAGTCACTTCCTGTAGTTTTTCTGCCTGATGACAGCAGAGGCAGCCAATCAGGAGCCAGCAGGGCTAGCATCAGAGCCCACCCTTCAGCTGGATGACCAGGGGTCAGTCCCATAAAGATCTGCTGAGACTGTCTGCAAGATGCTGAGCTCCTACCAGCTCTAGCAGGTGCTGATCTGGAGGTGACTCTGACCTCTGTGCAGGGGAGTTGCCTTGCAGAGATCAGTAAAGTGTTAGGCATTATGACAGGCTAGGGAAAAGATAATTTTATGTCACCAACTATATTTTTTGAAGAGAAATGGTCTAAATGTTTTACGGCAACACATGAGCTGTGCATGAGTGCATAGACACTGTTATTTGTTCTTGCTGAGTTTTACCTCTGCATATGGATCAATATCAAGGCCTAAGGACAGGTGTCATCCACTCAGCATCTGTGTGTTATTCCCCAGGCCCCACCACACCACCAGCTTCTCCAGCTTTTAACCCCGTCTCTCTTGTGTCATCCTTCAACACTGCATAAAAACAATCAATTCATGCAACACCACCTGTTTAGCACCTCGTGTAATTAGTGAGAGTTCATGTATGGAATACAGTATACCAGCTAGAAGCTAAAAAGCCCCAAACCCCAAGACAATTTAACAGCTGTTATATTGTCCGCTCATTACTAAAAGTCGCAGTCACATTTTCCAGTGCTGTGATAGCGTGCTGTAATGAGAAGGTTTATTGAACTGCAAGCAGTAAAGCAGCAGGCTGTCCTTACTGAGACTGACCTCAAGGTGGCAGCATTCTGCAAGATATTTGTCAGCAGGTTTTAGAGCTGCTCAGTGATTATTCTCTAAGCAAATGGGGTTCTCAGACTTTTCTCAGTAATGTGTGTTGTAGCCATACATCTCTCTCTCTCTCTCTCTCTCTCTCTCTCTCTCTCTCTCACGCACATGCACACACACACGGAAGGGGATGGTTTCCTCTGATAAATTCACGGTGAATTCACCATCACAGGCAAAGGCCCCAAACAACAGGGAGAACCTACTGTAATAGTGGGCTGTTGCTTTTCTTATGGCACTGTGTTCTCTCTCAAATACATATTTCAAGCTCAGCTTCGTAATCTCTTGACATATTCTCCAACTGTTTTGTGGTTTAGCACAAATATGCATCACAGTCAATCAGGACAGTTTTAATAGATGCAAATATTTCCATATCAGGGCGATGAATTCTTCAGTTTTGAAGACATTGCGATCACTTTTCAAGTCTCCAAAACAAGAAGTAATGCAAGAACTGAAGATTTTAGGTGATTAACAGGAATGGCACTTTGCCTGTGACTCTCCCTCTGGTGTGGCCTTGCGTAAAAGTGGGTAAGATGTTAACAGAGCATGAAATATGCCATTTGGTCAAAGTCTTTATCCATCACATCTTACAACACCATCAGTGCATGATTTTCTAAGAAAAATAAAAATCTATGCAGTAGGTGAATGTTTATCCCTTAAAATCAGTCACCTTCTTGCTTGTATTTTTGCAACTTGATGTAATAATCATGCCTCTAACATAGATGGAAAGAAGATCAGGTAGAGAGTTATTATTTATATAACATCCCAGGTGATTCTTTTCAAGAAGTAATTTTGGCTGTTTGCAAATATCAATACCAAGAGCAGGGGAGAAAATCCTGAATGCTGGTGTTGACTGTGGATCCCCAGGGCAGGTAATGTTGGACCTTCTCTGAAGTTGTGTGTGTGTGTCTGTGTGTGTGCAGAAAAATAAAAATGTTCTACCAGAGTGAAATATTACCTTTAGCCTGCTGAATTTCCTCTTAATACAATAATACACTGCCTCATAGTTTTTTTTTTAATGTATGTCTTGAGCTTTCATGCCTCTGTACAGAATTCTATGTTAGGCTCGAATTTCTGTTCAGTCTCGGTTCAGGATCATCCTCATCTGTGGCCACGAAAGCCCTCTTGCTCCCTTCAGCTACATAACCTTGGCATCATAGTCACTATAGTGTGCAAATCTGGACATCAGTAAACATTGGTCATGTCTTATTGGGGCAACAGGGACATGAATATCCCTCGTAGCTCCTTCACCTCCATCCTCTTGTGCCCCTTTTCCACTAGTACCTACTCAGCTCGACTCAGCTCGACTCGGCTCGACTCTACTCGGTTTAAGAGCTTTTCCATTAGGTCGTAGTACCTGCTAGCAGGTCCCATTTTAGCACCTACTCAACCGGGGTTCCAAGCGAGCTGAGTCGAGCTGAGTCGAGCTGAAAATGTGACGTTAACGCCGTGCAGGCAACTGATTGGACAGGGAGTGACGAGAGCGACTCCCACGAAAACAAAACCCGACATTTAAAAAAAAAAAAAACGGCAACAGCGGCCGTGCGCATTGATCGTCAGTGAAGTTGTCAAAGTCGGAAAGTGGCAAGCAAACCGCGACCGCGGTCAAATAAAGACGTGGAGACTTTTCTGAGCTTGGTGGCGGCCCAAAGAATCCAGAGGGACTGGTGCGCCGCCTTGCTATGACGACTCCACCCACGGCGAGGTGCTACTCAACTGTAATGGAAAACCACCTAAACCGTGTCGAGGCGAGTAGAGTCGAGCCGAGTCAAGCTGAGTCGAGCCGAGTAGATACTAATGGAAAAGGGCCATTAGTAGCCTGAGGCTCTGCAGATGGCCAAAAACTTGTAATGAAGTCTGCAGGTGTCTCCTCACCCTCTGATCTCATCAAAAAGGTGTCGATTTAGAGGTGGATCGGGCTCGCATGTTCCAAAAAGTCTTTGATTATCTCTCATGGTAGCGAGCACAAATCAGCACAAATTAACTGACAAAATCTCTTATGAGTCACCAGTGGTCCGGCTATAATCTCCTCACAAAACTGCAATAACAAAAGATGGGTCATTAAGTGATTAAACCTGAGGAAATTGAGTCTGATAGAGCTGTAGGCACATGTACCACTTCCAATACTGTGTTGTAACTGTCTCTTGTTCTTAGTGCAGAAAGACACCTTCTGCAGGAAATGTTCGTTAATAAACAAAAGGGCATCCAAAGTATTTTTCAACCCAAAGAACAGAAACTGTCCAAGAAAATGTCCTGCTCAAAAGCAAAATAACTGAACAAAGATAGTCTTTGCAGCAAATCAATTTGTGTTTGACACACAAATAAAAGCACATACATGTCAATGACAACTAATTTACATTCAGACAAAGTACAATGAAGACAGGCAAAGAAGTAAAACTATTTAGAATAATGAAAAACAAGTTTATAGAAATGAGTCTTTCACAAGAGGGTATAAGGGTGTAATTATGGTCTGAAAGGTGGGTTAGACACACTTTTCATGGGGGTTCTCAGGTTCCTCCCCCAGGACTTTTTTTTAGCCATTTTTGGGGGGACAAAATATTTTCAAAAGTAGGGTTGGACATGCCAGTCCCTGTCACTAGTGGCCATTATACCCATGAACTCAGCTGATGGGAGGCGGATGCAGAAAGTGATGGCCAAACTGCAAATATTCAGTCACCTCTGATTTTAAGACTGGAGAAGGGAACTGCTAAAAGATCTTGATTTGTGGACCTGAGAAGCATTGACCTGTGTTATAAGGGTTCAACAATTCACTAATATAATCAGGCACCAGACCACATGATGCATTGTAATTACAAGGATTTAAAATCTGTCCTATAAGTCACCACCAGCCAGTGCAGGAAAACCAAAACAGAAGTGATGTGAGGCCTGCAGCTGGTCTTCGTCAAGAGCCTTGCAGCTGCAGTCTGTACTAATTGAAGATGCACCACAGCCTCTTGGTTGAGGCAGGAAAGCAACATACTGTAGTAGTGCAGGTGGGAGGTAATAAAAACATAAATGACATACTCCGAGTCCTTCACCAATAATAAAAGCTTGATTTTGATGATGTTTCTTAATTAATAAAAGCAGCAATGAACAAGTTTGGTAACATGTTGATCGATTCTTAAATGTGAAAATCAAGAATGACACCCAGATGCCCAGTCACACTTGATGTTAGGAGCCAGCGAACCAAGCAAGTGATGGTCTTGGTGTGTAATATAATCTCAGCCAGTAAACCCCCTTTCGGTTTATCAAGTATCAGGTTTTTAATGGACATCGGGCAGTCATTGAAGATACTTTTATTACTAAGGTCAGTTGGTTTGACTGATAAGTAAAGTTGTGTATTGTCTGCATAACAATGATGTGAATTGGGAGATACAGTTACAATGACTAATTACATGGACCAGGGGGAGCAAATACTATGAAAACAAAAATGGTCCATGGAAAGCACCCTGAGTTACCTGAGTTACCCCTGATGATGAGCTGTTAACAATAGCTAATGCCCATTAACAATAGAGACTACAAACTCTCTGTTTGTCAGGTAGGAAGATAGCAAAATTATTACTACAAAAATCAGTGTGGCCTATCGTGAAAAAACTAGACAAAATTTCACCGAACTAAACAGATGACTGTAATCCCTCACTTATCTGCTTTGATCATGCGACACATGCTACATCTCCTACAAATAAACTTTAAAACATAGTTAAAGAAGTTATACCCTGATTTCCAATTGTAACAAATTCCAAGATGGCAGGGTTGGGGGGATAAGGTCAGTCAGAGGAGGATGGAGGCAGGGTGAGCAGCTGCTTAGGACTCCTGAGACACAGCGACAGCAACCAGGCTGGGAGGGCACAGTCAGTCAGGACAAGTGGCAGCAGCAGGGGGCTCCTGAAGCACTAGAGATTGGGGGTCTGACCAGCGTCTCCAGACCTTGCAACTTATTTCACAGCCGAAGAGCCTCAGGTCGCGGCTTCCACAAAGAACATTTGCCTCACGGATTTCTGCCCTTGACCAGGATCCATGGCTCTGGGGTGGAACAGGCATGCTATTTGGGTATTGCTCCAAGACTAGGCCACATATCCGCCCTCAGAGCCACAGGTTCAGCTGCAAAGATAATGGAACCGGATCAGGGGAGGGTGGCATCCGAGTCTGGGATCATAATTGACAGGGACTATCAGGTGGCCTGGGCAGCACTAAGAGCTCCTTATTTTACTTTATTTAAAATCTTACAGACAAACAATGAAAAGACATATGGAACATTTAACAGATTACTCAGAACAATTTACAGTGAGTTAAGTGTCTTAAGGACTCAGCAGGGCACGTGGCCATTGTGGGTATTAAATCTTTGATCTTCTGGTCATGGGAATGTCTTTCTAACAACCTGGCTACTCTGCCACCCTAAACATCAAATATCATGTGGCAAATGTGGGTTATTTGAACTAATTCCCTTTGAGTTTTTGGCTTAGGTCCTAGTTATTTTTCCCCTCCTGATGGACTTCACAGCCATTGTCTTTCAACACCAAGGAAAAAATGTTTCTTCTCTCACAGTGTGTATAAAAAGGACAAGGCACAACACGCATTCTTGTCAATCTTAGGAAAGAAAACCAGGGAGTTCATACAGTTAGGATGTGTAAATGGAAGAAATCTTGATAATTATGAAATGTCCTGATGGCTAGGTATGGGGATCTTCAGTTCCAATGCAAAGCAATCAGTTGCCCAAAGGGGATTGAGGTAGATGATGCACAAAATTAGCTTTAAAATCATGTTTCAACATCCCTGTCTACAACACAAGGCCTATGTCAACCCCAAAAAGCTGCTTAGGGCTCCACTAGCCACTGGGGGGTGCAACAGCGAGTAGCAATCATGCATTGATGGATCTAATCCGGCACCACCGTGTACACATCTGCAATCATGTCTTACATGATTGAGTATTAATTGAGCAAACTTAGCAATTCACTGCTTGCACTTGTGGCATCAAACTGGAGGCATGCAAATCTGCTGTCAGACTGTGCAGGGTTATTTTCACAAATGCAAATTGTGCAAAAAGCATTTATCTGCCGGGTGCAAAAAGCAGAACAAAAAAACAAACAAAAAAGCTCATATTATTGAAGCTATATATTGCAGCAAAGATAAAGCCGTTTGATTTTCCCTATCCTGAGCCATCTAATTTCAGCAGCCCCTCAATCTGTAGAGATACATTTCTGTAGGAAATCACTTCATGTTTAATGTGGCCTCATGTTTTGAACTATTCTTTTCAGTGGAGATCTTGTATGAGTGAGACTTTGTTACTTGTTGATGTGTACATCGTAGTACTAGCTACACCAAAACACCTTCCTCGCACATGTACACTGGTAGATGAATAAATACAATTTGTATTCTGACAAACCAGTTAACCACTCAATAATTTCCGCACATCCCCAGAAATATTATCCATGACCCTGCTGCAGCGCCCTACCTAAAAGGGAAAAAAAAGTTAAGTGAAGGATAAGAAGGGAGAGAGGGTTTGAAACGCGAGTAAGGTTACTGCAGAGATGGGAGGTTGTGACAGGATTGTGTGGTGTCCTCATCCTGTCAAGCCCACTAATGTCGAGGTAATGCCACCGGCAGGCTGCAGTAAGGACGGTGATAATGAAAACACCCGGGGAAGACAATATCAATGGCTCCTCTACATCCCACGGTGGAGATTAGTCGACAGAAAAGTAGGGTGGCAGAGGCAGAGGAAGCAGAGGCAGGCTTTAGTACTGCTGATTGAGTCTCCTGTCAAGAGCTCCATGCCTGCCGCTTGAAGGTACTGTGACTGACGTCCGTTATGCAGTCTGTTTCAGACTGACACATCCACACTCTGTTGGCCATCTGTGAGTGTTGTCTGACAGTTTGCATCCCCTCAAAATGTGTCTCTATAGGTATTGTATGTTTGCCATCTGTTTCAAGAGGAATACCAATGATCTTATCTTGGAAATAGGTAGTCAGTTTGTATTCAAAGCTATTTACGTACTTTTTTTTTTTTCCTCATAGCCAGAGGCAAGAACAAAACATGATTGTGTCCTCCCCATGAACTTTGATGCCACACTGCTGCATAGCTTGGAGAATTCACTGGAAAATGAGGATTTCCTGTGGATAAAGTGGACATTATCTGGTCTGACAGTGATAGCTAATACTTATCAACTGATGAAAACTACAGTTTTTTTCCCTTTCCTTGACAATCCATGTCTGTTTGTGGAAAATATTGGTTTCAAAGGGCTCCAACCTCATCAAGCCAAAACACAAGCTACTCAATTAATGACCACATTTTTTTGTGTGCGGTGAGGCGGTGAGAGCCTTATCTCACTTTATCCCCAACCTCTTTCCAGTGCAAAGAGCCCAGTAAATTTGCTGAAGTGATGGTGGACAGGATGAAAAAAGTCCAGTGCAGTCCTTTACCCTGCAATGTTTGTAGCAGAGCTTATTATTTATAACTGGTCCCACAAAGTCCCTGTGGATCTGGGCTGGGTTGGGCTGCGTTTCTCACTTAATCAATCCAATGCAGTGGGTTTTCCACTAGTCTTACGGCACGCTGACTTAGTGCAGCTAACATCTTTGCTATTCTTGCCAGACACGTACTACCTTGACCTCTTTTCATAAGCCTAGCCTAGTTTTTCAACCTCGCCTACTTTGTGCTATAGCACGACTTTGGTCATAACACAGTGCCGTGCTATAATAACAATTACACAGTAATATTTGATCCATAACACTGCCATGGCATGAGTGCTACTATCATTTCATTTCACTACTGAAATCATAGTTTTCCACATGTGAGAGTGGTGCAGTGCCATGGCATAAATAAAACCATATTTACATTTCATGCATTTAGCTGGCATCCTTATCCAGGCTGACTTACAACAGGTGAAACAGTAGGATGGAGTCCCAATGTTAAAATCAACCAACAGCAAGGAGTGTGAGGTTCCCACCCACGATGCCCGGTTATAATAAATTAAAAGAAAATATTATTGCTGTGTTGGATCAAAGATCATGAATAACAGTGAAGTCCTAGCCAGAAAAAACTATGGACAAGCAGGGTGGCATTTTTTTTTTTTTTTAATAAAGACTGAGGCAAAATCAGACAAAGGCGGAGGAGAAGACTGCACTCATGAAAGTCCATTGGATTTACTTAAAAAAAAATTTATACATCGGTTTCACGTAGGTTTCTGCTTGCGATTATATCAGTCGTAACTGATTACATAGCATTATAGGAGTCAAAACATGATTTTGTGAAACCGACAGCCATTGTTAGGCTGGAATCTGATTCAGGAACGAGGAGGAGTGGGATGGTCTTGAACAGATGAGTTTTCAGTCACAAAGGAGATAGGGAATGTGTTGTTCTGACTTCAGTTGAAAAATTATTTAACCATTTGGGAGCAAGAAGAAACAGGTGGGGCAACATTAGGCCACCACAGGGATAGTTGAGCCCCTAACGAAAAAGAGTGCAAGGTGGCATGGAGTGAAGGTACAGTAGGCTTGCATACCATCAATAAAGTTGTAGCTTTATATGCGGAGCCACAGGGAGCCAATACTGTCAGCGCAGCAGGAAGTAGCATGGGATAATTTGGAAAGATGAAAATAAGGCAAGCTGCAGTGTTCAGGGGTGAGTCTAGAGTCACATTTACCCGAAGAAACCTATTTTATTTAATGTTCATCTCCAGGAGGTATTGCACAGTATCACTAGAAGTGCTGAATCTGTGTGTATCATTTGGTTCACAGTTTGTTACTAATTTAAGCTGCACTAGTCGAGGTTATTGCAGCTCACACACAACTTGTTAGCCTGTTCAGTGTACTTTTGAAAGAGTAACCTGGTGTGAAGTAAAAGGGAAAGAAAGAAAAGAAAGAAAGACAAGCTTTGGTTTTAGGTTGTGGCCCTCCCTTTATGCTGTAGTACTTTTGAAGTGATACACATAGATACATCACAAAACAGCACAGAAGAGCAGTACACAGCATACATTTTCACAGCATTGATCTTATTTTTCTGGAGCCATTATATCACGGAAATGAAATTGAGATTGATACATTTCGATAAGTGTATCAATAAATATTCTACATGTGGGTCCTTTAAGTGAACTTGTAATTAAGCTTTTGCCAGATCCAAACTGCTTACATTCAGTGGCATAGTGTATAGTATATTTTTGTAACTGTTCTTGCACAGATGTGAGAAAATGCACACAAGCACAAACTGTGGATTGTAGCTTTAAGCATAAAGTGCAAAGAAATTGTGCCTTTTTTTCCCCCTTCTCTCTCCAGCCTCCCTCGGCCGAGGAGGATGATAGATCTTCAGAGAGTAAGACTGGTTTGCCAACAGTCATATAATGCCAGATGTCACTTGGGGTGCTAAGTTTTGCATCATTTCATAATTTAGGGGTAAATAGTATACTATGCTGATTTTATTTATTACCTCTGTCCTTCCCTCTCAGACCCACTCGTTTGTCAGTAATTAAACATATTCACACACAGAGATGTACAATCTCTTGGATCTCTCTCTTGCCTGTGCCATTATTTAGTGAGTTCATGTGACTGAATGTCCTTTGGAAATGTCTCATTTAAAGGCTGCTGGTGATTCATGCAGGAAAAAAAAAGGGAAAAATAGAAAAGGTTGAGCTTGAATCTGGGCTGCAAAATTCTCTTTTCCCTTACTATCCTTTCTGCTGTCCATTTCTCTCTCCTTATCTGAACCCTCCTTGTCCATTCTCCTCTTATTTAACTTCATTGGCTCATTCCCTTCCGCTGCCTCTTTTCTTTACCTCCTTTCCCCCTCACTGCTTTCTTTTAGGCTCATTGTCTCCTCTTCTTTCTCTGGGTCTTTATATCTACCTGCTTCCATCCAGCACCTCCTAATCTCCATTCTCTCAATTGAATTTGTCTTCCCCTGCTTTACATTTTCCTCCTTCCCTCTCTCTGTCCTTGGTGTGTGTGTGCGGTGTGTCTTTTTTCTCCAGCAAACTCATTGCTCCATGAGGCTAATCTTGTTAGCACCAAATGCACATGTTCCACTAGCTCGTCCTAATTGCTGTTGTGTTATTAATGAGTGGGGAGTGGGGAAATCACTCTTAATTAGCTTGTCTCATTCGGCAGGCATCTCGAGTGAAGCAGTGGCGGCGGCGCACAGGCACAAACACACAGGGGATAATTAAAGCACTTCACTTGTCGGAGTATTATCTAAACCAAAGAGCAACAGCCGTTCCCGCAATTAGCCCTTGTCATTCATTAGCAGCAGAGTGCCATTGATTGAGTGTTTTAGTTGTCGTTTTGCCGCCCGCTGCCGCTCATTCATTCATGTCAGCCCCGCTGAAGTACAAGTGTGTATAGGTTATTTGTGTGGCAAGGTCACGGCATGGCCTTTGCTGTTGCACAGTTGTTTGCATGGGCTTGGCTGAGCCGCTGAGACGTGCTGTCACAAAATATGATGGTATTTATCACTGGTGTATCATTTGGAGCTCATTCATGATTTTTTCTTTGAATATGTAATGGAACAGTTTGCCGTAGAGAAAAGATTTACTTCACCGTCGTATTACCTTTGGGTTCAGTTTGACCCCATTCAGTGTTTAACATCTCTAAATATTGGATTAACATATGTTTTATTTCAAGGGCTATTTAGGTAGTCAACAAGACACATAAAGTACCTTACACATAGGCCTAAACTTGGGTAATTTTTTTATTTTAACCATTTTCTGGAGGTCTAAATTACTTGGGTGAAACTGACTCCAGTTGATAAAACATGTTTGTTAATTTGAATAGGAGGGAAAAGTGAAACTTATTTGGGGTGTCACAGTTAATATTTTGTCTTGGGGAAGATGCTACAATGCGTATGGATTCCAACAGACAGCTGCTTAAAAAAAACAAACAAACAAACAAACAAAAAAACACCACAATGTATGCCAATTCACATTCTTGCACAGTAATTATTCTCTGTACCCTTTTTTAACTGAGCTGGTATGAATGGACTGAAATTATTCCCTAAGAAAGGCTCAGCTGACAAGTCTTTCAAACAATGAATGACTTGATGAGATAAGATTAGTCTTTAATGATCCCTGTGGGGAAATTGCAAATGCATCCTTCAAAAATAAAGATATCCAATGTTTTAGAAATGGACACTCTTTAAAAATGATTGAAAAAGAAAGTAAATTCACATTGGATTGCTATTGAAGTTGTTAGCTATAGTAGCATAAACGTTCAGGCTTCAGGTTTTAAATTATGTAACAGTGAGCCACAGATAATATTGTCTTCTGAACTGAATACAGTGTGTTGCGTTTTGCAGTGAAACCCTTTAGAATAAGAGTAATTGATTTGATTGTGTGTCGGATCGTTCTGTTTTCCATTATGTACTTTAAATTAAAAACGAGGCAAACGCAAACAGATGCAGTCTTCATCTCCTACACGTCTGTATTAGTTCAAATTGCTATGTTATTGCTATCATTCACCCTTCTATTTTCCCTCTTCAAAATGTCAGTTTTACCATAAGCTCAGTTATATGATGTACAATTTGACAACACACAGAAATTCAGCAAGAGCTCTGCAGCTTTTGCCTGACCAGTGAAGGCTACATTTCACAATAGTGAATTTAAAAGGACTGTAATTTTGCATTTTTGTCATGTGCGTGTATGCATGTGTGCATGTGTGTCTGTCTGTGTGTGTGTATGTGAGTGTCGCTCCATGACCCTGACATGTTACAGAATGGAGCGAGACCAGTGACAGTACATTAAGACAAATTTAATTTGCACCAAGAGTGAAGTCAGACGATAGAGAAAAAACCTTGTGGGGCAAGGCTAATTGCCGCCTGGAGGCCCATGTATATGTCTAAGTGTGTGTGTGTGTGTGTGTGTGTGTGTGTGTGTGTGTGTGTGTGTGCCTGTGTGCCTGTGTGTGAATATATGTGCATGTGTGTATGTGCCTGCCTTTCTGCCAGCATAAATACTTGAGTGAATATTTAATGCACATGTTTATCTGTGTGTGTCTGTCAGTGTGTGATAACAGAATGTCAGCAAGACAGAGGAGCTAATGAGGCCTTGTTGTCACCATGAGTGGAGTGAGCAAGGTGCCCACAGCGCCGTGGATTTGTGTAATCACGACTGCCATGGTGTGTAATATCTGTGCAGCATGACTCACACTGCTCCCTTGACGTATATCAGAAGGAATTCTAATATATGCCCGACAAAATATTACACATTTAAATATTGTGAGAGCTGTCCTCAGCGACACTGACTTTTAGGGAGCTTGGCTCATTGGCTGCCTCTCCCAAAATCTATCCCAAATCATCTGGCTGTGTGCCAGACAAACAAAATACCTACCAACCCTACCTACTAACAATGTCGACCAACAACATGCAGCACTATGTATTCAGCTGTGCTACATTATGTACATTTTAAATGTCATTTAGATTACAGTTGCAGTTAAAAACCACCAGCGTCTTTGTCCACAATACATAATGGTGGCATTAGCACTGGGTGCCTTGCCTCACAAGCACCCACCCAATAGAAATGTCATGACTACTGTAATATTATGCAACAGTTAGATCCAACCGAGCGATCTGATTGGACGAGAGGGATTCCATGAGAACTGATTTTCAGTACAAAAGCACGCTGACCTTTTATTATTCTGTTGATCTACCTTGCATGTGTCCTGTAATAATTTTGTTTACATTAATAGCTGTGACCCATTTTATAACAAACTTCGCATTGCAATGACACAAAGATGGACACATTTCCAAACGCAACATGAGAGTTATTATTCAATTACTATTACCAAATTATGAATGGTTGACTGAAGAGGATGAGGGGAAGTAAGGAGCCTGGATCCTGCGGCCTTCTACGTTTCTTACAGCTCCTCCAGGCTGTAGTTGTGGTTATGGCTGAGATGAGGTTTAGGAAGCGCTGCTCTCCAGGCAACCTTCTGGACAACAAAGTCCCATGAGTGGATTCTGCGGAAGAAACCTCGAGGTAAGCTCGCTTGTGGTCAGGAAATCTTTTATGTTCAATTCAACTAAAGTTTGGTGGGGCCGGAAATTGATTAAGTAAATATCTCATGATTTGTTGTTGCTTATTACTGTTAACTGATGAATGGCACAGTTTCTTAAAACTGTTGTATAAAAGCAACAGAAAGATAACCCCAGCTGTGCTGATAATCAGTATAACAGCACAACTTTGAGTTTGCTATAGCTTAATTCAAAGACGACAGTGGAAGGAGCACAACAATGGATTGTAAATGGTGGTTTCCAGCCACAAAAAACCTTGGCTTCATCTAAGGAGTCCACATCAAATTAAAAGAAAACAAACTCTAAAGGTAAGTGTCTGCTGTGCACAGATACTACTACTAAGATACTACTATTTATTACTACTAGGAGGTCTTAAACCAACTTATTGAAATGGGAAGGGCAGTTTTCCCTCCATTTTCTCTTATGGACTCTTGAGACAGATATCTCAGCTAATTAAAACGGGCCACAAAAGGCTTGAAACAAATTATTTAAATGGCAAAGCTGTGCTAAATTTTGAAATGAATAGGCCACATTATTTCACAGCAGCTCATTGGATTTCATACCAATTTATCTGGCCTGGGACAAAGGTTACTGGGGAGATATGTTGCAGTTTGCATGTTATGTACCAAAGAAAATCTTCATTATTAGCAAAGCCAATTACAAATCAGTGGCACTAAAACTTTGTCTGATCAGTGTCACTTGCTTCCTGTATCAACCAAAGTGGTTCCAATGAGTTTTTGCCTGCTTTGCCAATCCCCTATACACGGCTGGAAGATTTGGACAGGCAATTATAATTTTAGGATAACATGAGTCACTTGCTTTTGCAGTTGAAAAGCTGGCATTGTGGCACTGTCAATACGACGAGGTGCCGGTGAGGGGAGGCTGTCCCAAACCGGAGTAAACAGAAATCAAGACGTAAATCTCAGCAGCAAAGTAATCACTTAGTCACTGCTACTGATCAGTAAATGATCAAACCCATACAGATATAAAGAGTTTTGTGGTTTTAGCCAGTAAAAGTCTTGCTTATTACGCCTGAAGCTCCTCAACTCTTAACCACCGACGACACAACAATTTACTGGCCTTGGTTTCTCTCAGTAGCAGCTGATAAAATACATTTTACTACTAAATAATCTAGAGTATAAAATATTACACGTTTACAGAATGAGTTTAATAACATGCTCATCAGGCAGGTTGGATTGGATTAGATAGACTGGATATGAATGTGCACCGACCTTTACATGAACCTATGAAGACACTAATATTTTTCACTTAGTGAGCCACTTCAGTTTCTTTACCCCTTGTATGAACAATTTAAATATGGTGTCTCATGTTTGCATTTCCGAATAGAGCAAGGCAAAAGTACTGTCAGGGGTAAAACTTTTTGCTCTGTATAATCTCATCTGATGTAGTATTGGTGTGTTTCCTCTGTCTCAGCCCGCTCATGTCCTCGGCAGGCAGGCTCATAAATTGGACAGCTAAGCCTTTCATAAAGTTTAATAAAGCGCTGTTGCATGGCTCAGGGGAGCTGGTATTAGTGATGAGAGCCACTGCTGCCGTTCCAGCAAATCACATCATCATAATGAGGCTGTACTATGGGAGTTAGACACCTCCCTCACCACCCACACATCCACCCGCCTCTCCTCCACCCCCCCTTTGTTTTCTTTATCATTTCTCTGACACAATACGATGTCTTCACTTCACAGCATTTTTTCCTGTGGGAATTTTGGGGATTGCGTTGTTTAAACGTCGTGGCCAGCTTGGACAGGCTAGGGTTATTTCTCATTTAGTAAAGATCACAGACGCTGTAAATGCTCCGGCGGCACGCCGTGAATGCCAACACCAGGATGATTGGCAGCTTGACGGCAGCAGCAGCATTTGCATGGCATTTAGCTGGGCGGGCGATGGCCACCCCTAACACCAAGGTGGGTAAATAAGATGACTTCTCTGTTCACACAATGCACGCACGCACAAACACACACACGCTTATGCACTCACGCATGCAATCTCACTCCTCAACAACCCAACCATCTTGCCCTGCCAAACCTGGAGCCACTCATAATTGTGTGGCATTTAGCCAGAGAAAAGGGACATCTAGTGTGGGAGAGTGGACCACAGAAAAAGTGGTACCCTCTCAGTACTATTTTTAACTGTCATTTGAGAATGATAAGGTACAGATGCAATTTCTCTCAACTCAAAAGTGTATTTCATATCAAAATATAGACTGTCCACACAATAAGTACAATAAGAAAAAAAAAGTTTTTTAAATTTATTTTCTAAAATAGAAATGAAAACCTGAGCTAGTAGAGTTAAAACATGAAAATTAGTCATGACGAAAGCATTTAGTATATTCTTGAGTGTTATGTTCTATAATCTATCATCCACCAAGATCTGAGAGTTACTAAAAGTTAATAACTGTAATAAAATAGAGTTTTAGGGGTTGTATTTCCACAGTAATACATTCCAGTATGGCTGGGTGGGCTTTAACTCTCCTTGAAGGGTAATGATACAGTCTGGACCCTATTAGACCAACCAACTATCCAGCAAAGTACAAATATCCTGCTTGTAGGAAGTCAAACAGCTACAGGTCTTCCTAGCACTGCAATAATATGTTAACACTTGTCTTAATAGCTAACATCACTGTAGAGCTCAACTGTTAAAATCTTAGGCCTACGCTTTGGAAGCTAGTGGTAGTAAAGCTCATATGATAATTTTTTTGACTGATACCACTGCAAGCTCCATATTAGATAGAATTGCACTCCTAGGCCTCACCCCTAAAATAATCCTTGATAATATAATGGATTTCTTTTTTTTTCCTTTTTTTTTTTTTTTTATCTTGGAAGAGCACAGACTCGGCGTGCCGTGCTAACAAGCCTACAGTTACTGTTCCTCCCAGCTGTTTGTTGAGGCTAGCAGAGGGTAGCAGGTGCAGCTGAGGAGTCAATCAAACGGGGAGGGGAAGAATAAAAACTGGGGTTGTGGTCTGATTGGATCGCCCCACTCTTATGTGTGAAAGTAGCTTTTAATCTCCAGCAAAAGCACTGGTTTGATTCAGGGTTTTCATTAGCATCCAGGGCCGAGTTTTGTGATGTTTTCTGCACCTGATGATAACAATAAATATTATTTTAATAAGAAATTACATGTTTGAGGTTACCATCCACTTAGGACTTATTACCTTGGTTCATTTGGTCCATGCTCCTTGTTTTATGATGGGCTTACAGTTAATATTCCTCATATTATACCTTCACTTCAACATACTGTGCTGTGCTGAGGCCTCCTGGTGAAGCACTTGTTACCTGTCTTCAGGTATGCAGGGTTACATATGTTATCACCCCATTCCCCAAACCTTGGGTTGACATTATGCACCAGGCAGGGAGCCGCACCATCACACTCGACCCTTGTAGTCAGCGTAAAGAGACAGAGAGAGAGTGAAAAAAACGTTGGTCACAGTCCATGTGACACAGCAGATTGCACAGTAGGTGCCATGCTGGGGGCCATCATGTCCAAATGGTCAAATCTCAGCGCACTCCTTTCACTGAAACACCCTTGAACAATGCCCAAGAGCTGAAACTGGTCAAGATCTAATCAGGCATTTTAACCTTCTTTGCATTATAGGACTTTAGAAGTATAACCTCAACCATGCAATGAGACAAGTGCTGTTTAGACAGTTACTTGCCCAGGGCAGGACTACCAAAGCAGACAAACAGCTGGTTGCATAAGCTCAAAGCTGGCACAGGGCAGAGTGCAGGGCGTCTCCTTTATTCAGCGGAGGCAAAGGGTGGAGGGAAAAAAGCCTTTCGGTCTAAAGCTGAGGCCTCACAGGAAAAGCGAGGTACTAAAGGAACATATGCTGGGGTAGGGTGCAAAGTGACCTTAAACCCCTCTGGAGCAAAAGAAGAATGAGGGGGTGAACTAACACTGCATATAAATTGCCTTACCCTTCTGGCTGATGCGAGCACTATTTTTCGTGCATGGAAAGCATGATGCTCTGCACACACTGAATTCATAGTCGCTATTGTAGAACCCACATTTGGATGAAACGGAGAAAATAGGAAAATGAAAATGTTACTTGAGGTGTTGGCATGTTTTTTTTTTTACACCAGGTCAGAGGTGTATGGCTGACCAAATGTCCGAAAATCATCCATTCATCACCTTTACACTCTTTGGAAAACCAGATGAAAACACAATGGCTGACTACAGGTTTTCTCTTCTGGCCATTTATTTTAGTATCTTGAGGAAAATTGTGAAAAATTGTTGACATTTGTATGTTTCATAAATGTGTGTTGATCTGATAGTGAACAGGTAAGATGGTGATCAGCTAAGTTAGACTTATTTAATTAGGATATTTTTCTGATGGAGGTAAGATCTTACCCCACATTTTATTTCTGCACTAATCAATAATTTTTCAAATATAAATGCGACTGTACAAATCTATTGTTTTAAGTCTTAAATATTTCAGAATTGTGATTTGGTTTGCAGGGTAATTTAGTGATTTCTGGTCACTGTCCCTTTTCCATTAACAATGAATTTTCTTTTTAAAATTAAATAATCATCCAGGTATATAGTTCACATATTGATTTCTTAATGTACAATCAAGATCTCAAATGAGCATTATGGTTGTAAAAAGGACTTAAAAAATTACTGAAGCATGTCACAACCTTTAACTACATCTGCTATGGTAGTCTAAATAACTCTCACAGCCATTTTAACCTTGTGTCTTTCCTTTGCATTCAATGTATCCACATAATCATAGATCTTATTGTGGCTTTATTAACATCCCACAGCTTCAGTGATTTCAGTTTCTATGGTTCCTTTTGCTTTGTGTTTTATTAATTGTGTAATATTTGGAACAACTACCTTATTGTCCAATTCATGTTGTTTTATGTACAGTGTAGTGTGACTTGATCAGATGCACATTCATATAGATTGTCACTGTATTCAAGTGTCTACATGATCACCTTCAATTAGCATCTTTATGGTGTAAGTGGTATAAATTGCAGTGTTAGTGCAATTTATATGCAATAGTCAATGTAATAGTCAATAATCAATGTTTTATATCTCACAAGATGCCGTTTTTATCTTTAACATGATGAGATTAAAGATGACTAGGAGTCTTAGGTCCTCTAGGAATGACCCAAACAAAAATAATTGTTGAACCAGCGGTTCTCAACCTTTTTTTGGGTCATGACCCCTTTAAAAAAAAGCAATGCCGACCTGTGACCCCTGTCACAGGCTGCATATGCAGAGTGGTTTCATTTACTTAATTAGCAGAGGAGGCCTTGCATTTTAAAATTACCCAGCGTTTCACAAAATAGAAAATAGAAAACAAAAGATAAAACTGGAGAAAAATCATGATGATTTTGCATACTAAAACCTTTTTCTTTTTCCCCTATGATGTGATCATCTTGTGACCGCTGAAAAATTAGCATGTGACCCCTTCAGGGTTCCCAATCTCCAGGTTGAGAACTGTTTTACAACAAATGGGGAGGACCGTGTTTGGGAGATTGATATCGTAAACCTTTAAACTCTGAGCTTCCCTTAAATTTCCCCTTAAATTGCTTCAAAGTAAAAGTTTTTTTGTTTTTTTTTTTTTGTATTGTACAACAATGTCACACACATATTCTGCATCTGCTGGTTGCAACACTGAAGCTACGTCACATTTATTTTGAGTGAAATCTTCAAACCCCAAATGCCGTTGTTTTATGGCTGCAGTGTTACATCAAACAGAAAATATCTAGATGTCTTGTGCAGCATTATAGACATATTTCCCTTCAATTCATCATATTTGGCATCTTTGGAAAGCTCGGGATCTGGAATTGATAAACCCGCCAGTGGGACTGGCTGGGTTGGAGAATTTAAGTCTGTGATAAAATTTCAAGATTTTTCATGTCAAAAAGTTACGTCACAAATTCATTTTAGAGTGGACATAATTAAGATTAGCATAATTAATGGTAGCATCAGTGGTAGTAGTACTGGTGGTAATAATAGTAGCAATATTAATCATTACTAATTCTTATCATTTGCAGTTAGTTTGCATTCCCATTTTATTCTTCACCACTGTGTAAACAGCCTGGATCCATATAAATAAATCCCGATGTATACTTTAACATGCACGTCTCTGCTCCGAGAGGAGATGATCTGTTCAGGTGTCAGAAGTCATATTAACCTCTCAAAGTCTTCATATTTCAGATCTTTTATCCAGCCACAGTGTGACACACTCACATTTACACACCGTCCCTCAACTTTTATTCACCTGAAATAATTCTGAAATGACATTACGGGTGACAGCCAGGCAATAACAAAAGTACAAAAACTTCTTTGGAAAACAATAAATCAATAAGCCTCGCCAACATATCCTGTTACATTGCCGACTCCTTGACACCTGAAGCTCATTAAACACAGCCTAACGTCAACTTAGAAGAGGAGAGTACACAGAAGCCAGCCTTTTCACAGCCTATCACAATAAGAGGTACTGAGCAAGCCTGATATATTGTATATACTAGAAATAAATATGATTGTCCTTTAATCTGATTTTATTATACTGGGGACTCCCGCTGGCAAATCTACTGAGGGCCGATAGCCTGTAATCTTATTGCAGGGGGGCACAGTGTGTTTCATATCCCTTTCTTGATGGTGTTTTATCATGTCAGGACTATTATTGTTCCTATTGGTATGTGTGTATCTGCATTTATATGTGCTGGTGTATATAACCTAATAAATGGAGTTACTTTATTGCACATTCTTGAGTGTCTGTCTCTGTTTGCATGGGCATGCGTATACAGGAAGTACGCATGCACCTGCAGATCCAGAGGTCCATCCCGCTCGGTTGTGGGTGCTAATTTTCCCCTGCAGCGTGCCGGACTGCTGCGGGGTTCTGCTCTGTTTATGAACCAGGCATATTGACCTAATTTGTGGCCTTGGCGTTCTCTCGCCAGCTCTCTCTCTTCTCTCTCTCTCTCTCCTCTCCTCTCTCTCTCTCTCTCTCTCTCTTTGTGTGCCTGCCAGGAGAATTGTGCGCCTGCTTGGCTAGAGGAACTGGCGCACTCAGACTGAACTAAACGCCACCGCATCATTGAACGGCATTACCAGCCTCTCCCCGCTCATCCTCACACTGGGTGCTGCGGGTGTGTGTGAATGTGTGTGTGTGTGTGTGTGTGTGTGTGTGTGTGTGCGTGTGTGCGTGTCTAGGTGTGTATATGTGCATGTGTACAGGGGTGAGTTAACTAGAAGGTCTAATAAATCAACCTGTCTGTCCACAACCTCCTCCCCTCCTTTGCTCTTACCTATCCCCCCATTACTCTGCTCTCTTCTTCCTTCCTTCCTACTTACCCCACTCCATCTCTCTCTCTCTCTCTCTCTCTCTCTCTCTCTCTCTCTCTCTCTCTCTCTCTCTCTCTCCATCCCTCTCCTTTATGTCCTGTAATTTTTCTTATAAAGCACAGGGGGTGGTGGTGGAGGCATTACCTGCTTCCTGATAAATCACTGTCTGGCAGCACAGCACAGTAACATAGCATATGGCCATCTGCAGATCAATTTACTGCTGTATGTGTGTGTGTGTGTGTGTGTGTGTGTGTGTGTGTGTGTGTGTGTGTGTGTATGTATGTGTGTATGTGCGTGTGTGCATGTGCATATTCTGGCAATATATATTTCAAGTGATTGCACACTTTTTTAACAGTGTGTACTGCGCATATGCACATGTGTTTCAGGTACACCTGCTCATGATAGCACATTATGTTCGGTATGTGTGCATGGCTGTGTGCATGTGTGTGTAAGTGTGCATGCACCAAAAGTGAGTGCAGTATCTGGCCGGTACTGATCTCCCTGTCCTGCTGAATGGTGGCTGATTGAGACACATGGACTGCCTTTGTGCCCTGATCTAGTTGCCATTGATTACCTATCAGGGTTTTTGATTGCATCCTGGAAGTAATTCTTTTAAATAGGCCCTAATGGCCTCCAATCTGGGCTGATGACGACCTCAGAAAGTCCAATCGCAGATCCATTTAGGCCCTTTCAGACCCTTCCATACACTCTGAAACTCTTGCTCTTTGCCCCCGCCCTCCTCACACACTCACAAACACACACACACACACACACCGATCCCACTCTTTTGCCCTGTGTCAGTGTCAGCACCAAATCTCTAAGCTCTCTTGCAAGCAGGTTTAAGCACAGCGATGATGAAATATGCCTCAAACATCATGATCATTAATAGTGTGGACTGGGACTTAGTTAAGAATAACTGTTGTATGGAGTGCGCGAGGTATGAAATCGAGAATGACGGTGAAAAAGAGAGAGAAGGGATGAGAGAGACAGAAAGACGATGTAATCCTGCCATTAACTGAGAAGGATGAGGTGAGTGGGGAGAGCCAGGGTTTGAGATATGCAAAAATAAGGTAAAGGAGAAAGGAGATGAGACACATCTGTTGGGATAAGGAATAGAGTGAGAAAGAGAAGACAGGAGGAGAGGAGGGCTGGTTGTCAGTGTGTCAGGCTGTGTATTAGGCTAAGGGCTGGATGGAGGGATGAAGAAGAGGAGGAGGAGGAGGGGGGACTGCAGCAGACAGGAAGAGGGCTCGCCGTCTAATCCTCCAATTTTCTTACATCTGCTCCCCCTCCTCTCCACCCCACCTCCTCCCACTGCCAGGCCTGTCGGCAAATGAAACTGGAGATAGCGGTGGCTTCACAGAGAGAGCGCCTGACGTAGTAAAACACACACACCACACACACACACATAAAGAAGAGATGGAGACCTCCTGCACCTCTAACAATGTAAATGTACCTAGAATACCCTGGCGGCTTGGTCATCTATTGTACCGTGCTTTAAAAAAAAAACTATTATGACGTTCAAAGCCCAACTTGAGCGATGCTGTCATGAAAACTCCCTCTGCTTCAATCAACGATCAAAATATCACAGCAACGCTAAGAGAGGAATATAAATGCACCTCCAGTATCAGAACGACATCCACAGAAAACACATCTGCCCTGTCGTGAAAGCAGCCCTGATCTTGATCAATAGCTTCCTGCTGATGAGGAGAAAACCTGATGACAGAATATAAATTAAAGAGATGGTTTTACACTGGGAATGTATTAATGGCTCACTTGGCAGACTTATGTAGTGATGATGATAAACAAGGCTCTGTGTCAGGCAATGTTACCTGCTGAACTATGTGTGTGTATATATACATACATACATATATATATGTATGTATATATATATATATATATAATATATATATATATATATATATATATATATATACAGCTGAGATTGATATAACGCTATCTAGCCTTGAGCTGATGAATGTCTGCTGCTGATTAAATCTGGGGTTTGGAATTGGGAATGAAGCTGTGCTTTTAGGGGAATTAAACGCCACATAAATTTGGAGTAATGTTCCTACAATTTACCATTGATTCTCTCACGCTAATAACAACCACTATGACCCCTCTGATCTTAAAAAAAAATCACAAGACATTGCCGTTGGGGATATTTTTCTTGGATAAAGGCGACATTATCTACTGATACTGACCAAAGCCATCTATTCTTCTATTCTCCGCTTTACTGCCTCTTTCTATTGATGATGACAAACCCACACCGACTCAATCTTAACCTTTCTTGCTGAACCTTTTCTTTTAATTTCCAGCAAACAGGCTTACTTGATTTATCTGCCCTAAAATACAATTTTACCCATTTCCTTGATTTCCATATCCCCGCCCTCTTGATTGATTTGCATTCCAATCACTTCCCATTGGGTGAGGCAGAACCCTGACTGAGTGGGACTAATTTGCCATGCTAATGAGACGGCTCCGACAAACAGAGCCAGCTGGAGACCAGAGTAAATGATCCTGTCATCAGTCAAGAACACAAACATGGCTAACAGCTAATTAGCTCGCGGCAGTTTGTAGAGGTGACATTCTATCTGATCTGCGCCGTGGTGAAGAAGAAAAAAAAAAGGAGGGGGAACAATAAAGGAGATAGGGATGGGAGGAAGGCAGGGGGAGAGAGGGAGGGAACTTGGCATGATGATAAATTTGGCTGTTTGTTTTCCCAAACACACCCTTGTGGCGTGTGACGTACAACACATACACACACAGAGACATACACACATGCACAGCACACACAAAACCACCTCTAAAGCACATCTGTAACTTCCCTGTTGCCTTTGCATTGTGCTGTGCGATGAGGATAAGGGGTGTATGGGCCATCAGAATGAGGGAGAAAAGCTAAGCAGACAATCAGAGGTGTACCCCCTGGTGTTTAACAGCCAATCAGGGCTGTCCCAGTGTGTCACTAGCCAGCAGGAGGCAGAATTAGTCCTGGTTAGCATCCAGAGTCCTGCCGAGTGGCTGATTAGTCTTTTAGACTGAAGCGGTGACAGAATGTTAAAGTCCGTCTGCTTATTCTAGCCTCTTCTGCACACCAGACAAAGGCAAGGACTTTTTATGTTCAAAAGAAAGTTAGCAGGCTTGCTTTGTGATCCTGACCCCCGGACAGAGCTGCAGCATACTAAATTGAATAATGATCATCGAATCACCACATTTTTTTAGTAGTACCTCCAAGCTGATGAGCTTTTTTAACACAGGAACTGATGTGTTGTGGCGGAGCAAACAGGGCTGAGGAGAAGACTGATCTACAACGCATGAGACTGATGTAATAGAGTCTAGGTGTAACTATATAAACTTTAGCTTTCACACATTTGTGAGGAAATTGGGCCACTGCATTTCTGACAAAGGACAGATTTGTGATGCCTTACACAATATCTGCTATGAATCAGTGTCACAGACAATGTGCTTTGCTCTAGTCAGATTGCTACATTATTTAGGCCTCTGTGATTTTTGAGTCCCTCTCCCTGTCATCAGCTGTATTCCTTATTAATTCATTATTCTTCATCTAGCTCTGTCTCCCCTTTCTCACACGCAATATCTCAATCCTTCTGTCATCTGGCTGCTCTATGCTATTTAGGTTTTATCAACAAGCACGCACATCCACACACACATCTATTTGTAATCTAATAAAGAAATGGCAGCAGTCTGTAAGTTCCTTTTTTGGGGACTGGATGACTTTGAGCGCCAGATGCTGATGTTCCCCCAGAGTCGTTACTGTGATGGAGCCGATCCTTTACTGTCTCCATAAAGACACGCACCTACTCACACACGTCACCTCCCCTCGCTCGCTCTAAGAGTGTGAAGGCAGGATTAACCTGCTGGTAGAGGAGTAAATCCAGCGCGGCGGTACCTCTGGCTCTCTGTCTCTGTGTCTGAGGAGGCCTGGTTATCCCTTCACACAAGCTCCGTGTTCAAAGGGGCGGCCGCCGGGGATTAATAACATGTTAAAGGGGCGGCCATGGGGGATTTAGGCGCAGCTTGCTGTAAGGAGGGGAGATTTAGGAACATGGACCAGTGGTTACTGCTCATTGAAGTATGATTAGTTAGACATTGAACCCCCTGCACACACACACACACACACACACACACACACACACACACATAGACACATGCACCCTCACACATGCACACATTGACAGACAGGAGTTATATTATTCTATATGCCCAGTGGTGAAAACACAATCCCATTGTTCTGGTCTTATAGTAAATACAACCCTACTCCCACAGCCCAGCTGGCCTACAGGATAACAGCAGAAGCATGTTGGGATCCTGTTTGTATCAACAAAAGTATCTCAATCTTGTAGTCAGTTGTCTCTTTGTGTGTGTGTGTGTGTGTGTGTGTATCTGTGTGTGTGTGAAGACAAACTCTGTTCACGGAAGGATAGTGGCAGACATTATGGTACATTTTCTGCACAAATTGCATTGTTTGCTATTAAATGAGCGCTGGCCTTTTGAAGTTTAAATAGCATGTAAAGGATGTAATGAGTGACACCTACATGTTTTTAGGATTTGTGAGAGAGACGCCTGCATTTGATCAAGGTGTGTGACAACAGACTGTTCCGATGATAGGATGGTATTTAGGCAAGTGTAAAGAGCATTTATGATGACAAGAGAGAGAGAGAGAGTGTGTGTGTGTGTGTGTACTTTTACATAATTAACATATAGTGAGCAGACGAGTTTGAATGTGTGTGTATGCATGAATGAAACGATGTGATCATTGCTTCACCGTGTAGCAGATTTGATCATATACAGCTGGTCAGGTTGTGCTGGTGAATAGATGGTTTAAGTCTCAAGTGAGGCTATGGGTAAGTGCTGACATTGAGGCAGCTGCTCGTGGCCAGAGACCCTCGGTTAGAGGTGAGCCTGCTGATCCAGATGATATGCTCGTCCAGCTGAGGCTGCTGAGGGAGTTTAGAGGGATAGTTGATGCCACACGACGTATCTCGTCTTACAGCTCACACCCTAAATCGAGCGCCTCTTCTTTGCCGTTTGATTTAGATTATTTTCATGCAGCATATTGGGTTTGAAACGATGCCTATTCAACTTTAATGGCCATGTAGATAAACAGAGGGTTTTCAGCTCAAGTCAGGGTGCGGGCAAATGCTAAATGTGGCCACTGTCTTCATGTGTGTGTGAAAGCATGAACTGTAACAGCTAGCAGTAGTGACAGAGTATATCACAGATAAGTACATGCAGTAGGAATTGTGTGTTTGTCTGAGTGTATAGGTGTGTGTGAGAGAGAGAGAGAGAGAAAGAATGAAAGTGAGGGAGGGATGGGAGGAGAGAGCTGCAGTGAGATTATTGTAGAGGTGCTGATAGCTTGTCGGGATCAGCGCACTGAGCAAGATGTTAAGGCCGAGTTTCCTTGCCACCCGCGCTCCATCACAACCCATGTCAAGCTGGCCTCCTCCCTCCTAATCCCTCCCCCCCTGCTAGATAAGCCACTCTGCCCCACGTACACATACATCCAGCCACCTACCCATCTACCCTCAAAATCCGCTCCTCTGCAATCTCCCGTGCATCAGCTGCCAAATGAAGTTCCTCTTTAGAAAAAAAAAAGAAAAAAAAAAAAACAAAAAACCCTGGCTGTCGAATCTTCGGCGGCGTCGCGGCTGGCGGAGAAGGCAACCCTCGTGTTGAAGCCAATAATCCGGCATCGGGGCTTCAGGTGCGCAGAGGGCCGTGATTGACAGGGCGCGATATGAGGCCCTCGCCTCACTTGACATTTGGGTTTCATAAGGTCTGGAACAAAAGGCAGGGGCAAAATAATCAGAGAGGGGCGCAGGCAAATAAATCTGTTTATTCCTCCTCACCTGCCCCCTCCCTCACCTCCATGCCCCCCTCACTCGCCCACACCAAGGCTCAACCCTTGGAGGAGGGAGGGAGGGAACGATATTACCTTTTCTGAGCCTTAGTGGATTCACGCACCACGACAGCAGGCACCTTTAGGCCCTGTGCTTACCTGAGATATTAGTTTGTATGTGTGGTAGATAGAGATGTGTATTTGAATGGCTGAGCTGGTGTGTATATGTGTGCACAATTGCATGTATGTATGAGTGAGAGAAAGTGAGAGAGGGATATACAGAGACAAGAGATGAGATAGAGACGCATAGGCTGGCAGATCGAGTGGAATAGAGGGAGAGAGAGTAGTGACATTGTGTCATATCTTGGGTATTATGCTTTAGCTATACCCAGTTGTGTGTGGAGATGTGTGTGTGTGTGTGTGTGTGAAGAGAGAGAGAAAGAGAGCGAAAGAGAATAAAATAAAAGGAATAACATGGAGATAATTAAAGAACATTTATTATGGTACAGCAAAACAACAGTTTAAAGGTGCTGGTCACTGTGTATCATAGATACCATCTTTTCCAGGACACCATTTGCATTTAATCAGTGATATAACACGACACGATAGTTGAACCAAACTGTACATAAAACAATTACACACCGCATGCGTACACAAGGGCCCAGCAGATGTGTGTGTGAGAGCTGATTCAGCCAAGACAGATGAAAGAAATTTGAAGTCTAATGCACCACAGGAAGATCACTTAGATGCTTAGAGGTTTTAGACACAGTTAGTTAGTGCAGATAAATGACTGAACACAGTGGTTAGGCAAGCCACTGACCCAGCAACAATGTGTTTCATCTACCCACACTAAACGTCTGCTCACAGAGGCAAATCTAGGCTGACACACAGTATACACTTACTCCCTCACACTGAGCAGGTGTGTGTATGTGTGTGTGTGAAATGGAAAGAAAGACAGAGAGAGAGAGAGAGAGAGACTTGTTTTCATCATAGATTATATTTCAACCTATCCAAAGGTATCCACATTCAATGTTTTAATTGAAAGGGGTTTTTTATTAGTACAATTTATTTCAAACACATCTGTTTTTGCATGGCTCATATGTTTTGCATCTTATACAAGAGAGGGGAAAACAATGAAATCCAATTAGAGTTTAATTGCAGAATTTATTTGAAGTACAGCAGATTAGTCTACAACTTTAACTGAGAGGTCAAAAGAAGGAGAACAAACACACACATACACATATAAGGGCCATATGTCCACCTTTACCTTGAAGACTATAAAAAAATCATGGGTCAACAGATACTTTCCAGATTAATTCCCGTGACATCTTTTAGTACCACCAAGCCCCACGTGGGGAGTCTATCGCAATCGCATCCTCCTGCAGGTGATTGGACAAAATGTCCATGACTGGCACGAGAATGGAACGCAACCTGTATTTTGGGTTGTCGCCATTGGCTGTCCGTAATAATCGCTCCTCCTTTCGACCACACACCATTGGCTCCGGGGTTTCGCGGAGGAGTCAGGAAGTTGTAGTTCTTTACAGCGGGCGCGCATCTGTAGTGCTTATTATCGAGTAATGTGAATTAAACTACACGTCCCGACGCCGCGATACGGGCACATATAATTGTTATGAATATGTAATTGCATTCATATGACTGGTTGCTGCTAAATTTGGTTTCATAGGGGTAGGGTGCCACAGTCGGTGAAGTGGTCGCTGTGCTGGGATGTGCACATTACCGGAGACTGTAGGAAATTAACCGTTAAATGCGCGTGACAGGACGCCGTGGACGAGCCCTCCCTCGGACAAACAGGTTTTAATTTGCTAGAAGTAGATGCTTTAGGAAAACCAGCCAAAGGCGAGATGGTTGTGAGAAAATAGAGGAATCATTTATTAGTTCGGAGGGAAATTATTAAGCTTTGAACAATACTGGATTGCGGAGGCGCATAGAATATCCCGCTCAGCCCGCTGGAGATTCTGGGAGCGAAAAAAAAAAAAGACTGAGGCAACTCGTGCTTTGTTTATGGACTTCTGAAATAGTATGTGTTAGAAATGACGGCCAGCCAAAGGTTGGAGGATATTTCCACTCTGAATGGAGCCTGTACATAACCCGTTAACCGGCCGCTGACACATCTTTACGCACGGGACAGATCAGTGCGCAGACATTTGTTTTCTTTTTTCTGTGGATGAACTTCGCAATACATTTTTAATGATTCGAGATCTGAGCAAGATGTACCCCCCGGCACGACATCCGGTAAGTATGCGTAGTAGGCAGTTTGTCAAAACAAGGCGGATTAACACCAGCGCGCCTGATGCGTAATCAGTTTAGATCAAGTTTCCGTGCCATTGCGCGCTCGCACGGACAATTACGCTCATTGTCAAGCTGATGCAGCTGTATGGGCGTGTGCGTGTGCGCGCGTGTTCGTGTGTGTACATCAGTGTGTAGCTTGGGTTCATATGTGTGAATACACGCGCGTGTATATATGCGCGTTCACATGCATACGCACGTATACAAGTAAATAGAGTGAAACAAAAAGCTATCCGCATGACAGAGAACTATTGTCAGCTACAGTGTTGCCTGTGTGAATCATGACATTGAACTTTGGTGCCTCAGCTCTGTTTTCCTCACACACTGGTTTGGTTTGATGCCGTTTATTTCCAAGATCCCCCACCAGCCGGGACAGCCGTTCAAGTTCACCGTCACCGAGTCCTGTGACCGGATCAAAGAGGAGTTCCAGTTCCTCCAAGCCCAGTATCACAGGTAAGAAACTGTTTGGATTGGAGACCACCCAGGTTGCAGGGGCAAACATCAGCTCATCAGCAGAATAGTGACAAAGTACCACTAAGGGCCTCTGGAGTCAACATTAATTGCAATTTGGGGCTCTGTGCTAGTCTGTGATCCTATTATTACCTGAAACCTAACCTTCACAAAGTCAGGGTCTTTAATCCTTAATGTCTTTAATCAAGTTAAAGATAGTTACTGCAGTAAATGAAGTCACTTCTGCACTATGAACTGATGACCTGCCTTGCACTGGGAAGATATGACCAGCAAATTAATAATAATTTAATGAACAACATAATCTTATGAAATATCAAGACTTGTATTAATTTCAATCTAATTTAAATTTTTGTTTTAGAATTTGATTGAGAAACAAAACATGCTCATATTTGGGTAAAAACACATTTTGAACCATCCTACTCCCACCTTGCAAATGTCACGATTGCACATAAAATGACTCTGCACACCCTGCAACATACAATAGACCCAACATGCCGCTAGTCCACAGTTTGTCTCAGGTCCATCTATCACTGGTGACTACCCACAGGTAAACCCCATCTAGCCTGGTATGCACATCTCTCTCTGAGTGCAAGTGGTGTGAAATACTTTTTACCCGACGTGATGAAGTGTGAAATACATTGCCCAGGGCAGAACCGTAAGCAGATGAGATGAGCAGGCTCTTCCAATGCATAATAATCGCCCACCTCTGGCCACTTGGCAATTATTGTCCAATCACCTGGTGAGATGAACCAGCGGTCCAGTCTGCTGCCCAATCCTGGGGCTGAGCGAGCTGCTGCTTTGCTGTATCGAGCCTGATGGTAACTGCATGTGCAGTGTTGTAGCAGCCCAAGTCCAACTTCTCCTTATCAATAGAGTTTTATCTGAAATGAAGTGCTCCCAAAAAAAAAAAAAAAAAAACACAGACTAGAAGGTGGGTCAGACATTTAGTGCATGCTGAATATACAGTAGAATTTTCCTTTGCTGATGTTATTTTTTTCTATACTTATTATGGGTATCACATTTTATTCGGTTTGAGGTTAGATGTCTTTTCTGTGTCTTCTCAAAAATCATTTGGCAACCCTTGGCATTTGGCAAGTAACTATCTAATCACCTGTTAAACATGGCTTTTTAAATTCAACCAGAGATGTTGTCCGTGTAAAAAATAACTTGTCACTTCAATTTAAGGATTACATGCTCCTCCACTGGTTGATAAAATTCTCTTGCTTCTTGGGCTTATGAAACCTTTTAAAAGCCTATGGATAATGTGAAACGTTACTGTCGCCAAGCTAAAAAAATAAAACAAAACAAAAAAAACAACCAGGCTCTTGTTTCTGAAAAGTTGACATTTTGGAGATAGAAATGTTTCCCCCTGAAAGTAATGATATTCTTCAGCCTCTGCCTGTAATTTTCAGTAATACTGTAAAATGTATTCAAACAGAAGATGGCATTTTTTGTCAGCACTCTTGCATTAGCATTAAAACTGACATTTCTTTAGCCTTGCATTATCCATCTTCGCCTATTAGCAGGAATAATAAAATATTTGGTAACATTTTGAACCTTGGAAATCTTTTTCCTTTGTATTTAACAATGACGGCTGTATTTGTGACAGAGACAAAGCCTGGTTACACTCGTCTTTGCCTAATGGTGATAGATTTACTGTTGTAGACTAAATGGGGGCTGATGATATGTTATCCTTCTTGTTGATGGTGAAGTTGGTGGGTCCACTCACACTGTGAGAATATATGATGAGGTTTGTCTAGCCGCCTATTGATCCGTTAATTACTGCACTGTACCTGCTGAGTAAGTGGTGGGTGTGTGTATCCGCAGGGGAAGCTGCAGCTTGATCCCAGAGCCGCAAAGCTTTCTTTCCTCTTTGTCACCTTGAATTGAGAATCCTGAACTACCTGGAGTGCTTTGTACTCACTTTCCTGAAAGGTTCAGTTTGGAGGAAAAAGCCATCAGCAGTGTGTACGGTATATTGTATTTATGTGAGGTTATGACGTGGCCATCATAAGCAAGGTAAACTGAAGAAAATCATAATTCATAATAGATGTCAAATATAGGCGCAATTCCTGATTCATGCCTCTGTGTGTGTGTGTGTGTGTGTG
Organism: Myripristis murdjan; assembly: GCF_902150065.1. NCBI lineage: Eukaryota > Metazoa > Chordata > Actinopteri > Holocentriformes > Holocentridae > Myripristis > Myripristis murdjan. The sequence goes on from NC_043988.1 coordinate 26,602,762, forward strand.
TGTGTGTGTGTGTGTGTGTGTGTGTGTGTGTATGTGCATCCTGGTAATCAAAATGCAATATAAAATTTCCCTCTGTCCACAGTCTGAAACTGGAGTGTGAGAAACTGGCCAGCGAGAAAACTGAGATGCAGAGACACTATGTCATGGTGAGTCTCATTTTGTGTGTGTGTGTGTGTGTGTGTGTGTGTGAGTGCGTGGGTGTGTGTGTGTATTCTCATCCAGTAAAGGCATGTATGAAAGTGTGTGCAGAGGGTATTTGTGTATGTGTGGACATGCCTGTGTGTGTTTGTGTGTGTAGGAAAGAGTGAAGGAGAAGGCCTGTTTGCTTGACTTTGCTTTGATCTCTGTTTTTTTTTTTTTCAGTACTATGAAATGTCTTATGGACTCAACATTGAGATGCATAAGCAGGTAGGAGAACATTTTCCACTGATCATGATAAATAATCTGAAAAAAGACTAAGGCTACGCTGTTGTGGGTGAGAAATAGGACAGGAAATAAGATTAATGCGTAAGTGAATGATACTGTTTTCACTGTATCATCGATATGAAACACTGATATGATATGATTTGTACTGTTAAATTCTAAGATATGGATATCGCTTTGTATTTTGCTGGCTGACTGTGCAGCGAACTTGGAGATAATTGATTCACCATGGCCTGTGTGACAAGGTTAACACTAGAGTCAGCTGATAGCTGTTTTGTATATTTGAATAGAAATATCTCAGCTTTCAAAAATGTCTCACTTTCTGAACAAACCAATGATGTTAGATTTATGTATTTATATATTTATATTGTCTATATACATACTTACATTGATGGCATGTTGGCCCTCTTTTTTGGCTATATTGTAGCACATTTCTAAAGGAAAAGTCTGTCAAAAACCGAAAGTTTTATATTTTGAAGTTGAAAAGTTAACTGGTAAAAAAAAAAAAAAAAAAAAAAAAAAAAAAAAAATCCAGTTATACTGAAGGAACTGATCCTTCTTCTCCGATATTATTATTAGTTTTTGTGTTTGGGTGCCAAATCAGACGCTCGGCATCCCCTCCGTGTGAAGATTTATACGTTGCAATGCCACAATAACAATCTCGCATGTTTGATTAAACACCAAAATGGCCAGAAATACGGCTCAAATGATCGGGAGGATTTTTCCTTTCAGGAGGTTTTTATGTGACTGTTTCCTTTTTCCAACATGGAGGGTCATTAGCATAAACGTCTGTGTTAAACACACATTAGCTGCCAAGCTAAATGGGGCACAGCTAACCAGCTACACAATCATTTGCAGAGAAATGGTGTGTGCAGTGTGTGTGTGTGTGTGTGTGTGTGTGTGTGTGTGTGCGCACGTGTGAGAGACAGGCATGAACTGCGTATGCATGCATCTGTCTGTATGTTTGTGTGGCCATACTGCACATGTTTACTTAGCTGTGTGTGTGTGTGTTCTCGTGTCTGTCTCTATGTTGGCCTGTATGTATACTGTACATATTTACATAGGTGTGTGTGTTTGTGTGTGTCTGTCTGTATATTTGTTTGGATGTACACTGTACATGTTTACTTAGCTGTGTCTATGTGTGTGTGTGTGTGTGTGTGTGTGTGTGTGTATGTATGTGTGCTCATATACTGTAGAAGTTTACCCAGAGGTGTGTGGTGGTGTTTGTGTGTCTTGGAGTGTGTGTTTCTGTTGCTGTGTACACGCAGCTTGCACACTAATCAGAGTTATATGATGAAATATGGGGTGTCTACTATAAATCCTGTGTTGCTCCCCGGTCTCTGCTGCTGGTGTGTGTGTGTGTGTATGTGTGTTTTTATATGGGTGAGATAGGAAGAGAGAGAGAGAGAGAGAGAGAGAGAGAGAGCGAGAGAGAGAGAGAGAGAGAATGTTGCCTGTAGCTGTGTGTGGTGCACAATGGTTTCTGTCAGGAAAGACTACTGGACAGTGAATCTTTAATCTCTGCCAGCAGTCTGTTTGTGTGTAACTATATGTGTGTGTGTGTGTGTGTGTGTATTTATCTGTGTGTATGGGGGTGACTGGAAGGAGATGGGGTGGAAGTGCACAATGTGTGTGCATACATGTTTGTGTGTTTATGTGCGTTCGTGTACATGTGTGCGCGGGTGTTAACGTGTGTTTTCCAACTGCGGCATTTGATGCGACGTGTGTGGCTCGTTGAATGAGCGGGGGGGTGGAGGAGGGAGGGAGGGCATTGGGGGGGAGGAGGGGAGGGGAGGGGGTCGGGGTGGGGATACAGCCCATTAAGGCAGTCGGCCTCCGCTACCAAGCAAATTGCTAATATTGCTTGTTTAGCATTTTCTGAGGGTAATAGGCCCATTGATTTTTGGCTCTCTGTGTTTTATTTACACAGAAGGGCTCTAGTGCCCGGGGAGTGAAATGTACCAACGCTCGTTAAAGAGAAATGACTCGCAGACGGAGGAGGATGAAGGGTGGGCGAGGGGGGGAGGGTGATAAGAGGGGAGGAGTGTGTGAGGGGGGTAGAGCCCGGGATTGAGCTATGAGAGGACAGGTAATCAATTGCAAATTAGCGAGGTTGAGAGAGAGAGATAAAGCAAGCGAAAGGTGGAGGGAGCGAGAGCGGGAGAGGGAAAGGTGGAGGAAAGGAGAAGCGAGTAATAACGGGTTTTAATGCTAAAGACTGGCAGTGTTTCCGACAAGGTTTGACAGCTCATTTCACTGCAGCGGAAATGGAGCGGCCCGTTTCATTATGAGGACTTTGGTCCCACAGTGTTGTATCCACCATTTTACAAAGTGGCACCCACACAAAATTCAAAATATTGTAGCCTTTAAAATGCCAGTGAATGCTGGCTGAGAAAACATCCCTGTTTCAGACTGTGTCCTTTGATGACCTTTGATGACAAGCATCTTGTATCCATTCCTTCAGATTTGGTAATGGTTTATAAAAGGGAACTTTATTATAAGGCATTTTACTAACCCCAAATTCAAAATACACTTTGTAGTTCAATGTCATGTAAATGTAACATAAAACATGAATGTAAAGAATGTGCTGGGACTTACATTGAAGCTCTTATGCTTCTGCACGGATGTGTGTGTTGTTCAATTGCTGTGCACAGATATTGCGTTATGATCAACCAATCAGAGTGCGTGACATCAGGACGCATAGTTGACATTCTTGATAAGGCACACCTACAGTGTAAGGGTGTAACAATCCATTGATCTGGATCGATATATCAAGCTAATGATCAGCACTCTAATATAACTGATACTAAGTGAAAATATCGATCCATATCGTCATCTTGGAGATTTGCTTTTATTTTGAAATTCCCAATGTTAAAGTAGTGGCAGCACCAGTAACTGATGAAGTTCAATGGGTGTATGATATTGTCTCATATCAATCGTAGGCCCAAAATCGTATCGCGGCTGATTTTCTGATATTTTACAAATATTGTATCATAGACCAAAGAATCGATCCAATATCCTATCATGATGAAACTTGTGATGTGCACCCTTACTACTTGGAGAACCATTTTAACCTCAAATATGTGTCCGATAGAGTCAGTTTACTTGTAGAGACGCTATTTCCATTGGAGGGAAGAATGTGCTTGAAACTGTGAGCCAAAACGGCTGTTCAGCTTTAACACGTTTTCAGAAAATGTCCACACTGAATATTCCTCATGCTAGAATCCAATCTCCAAATGCAAGACGTGTATTGCCGCTGCATATTGTGGCTGCAGGGGGGAGAGGGTTCAGGGTGAGGTCATATATAAGCTGCAGGAAGCAATTCAGCCCCGCAAAACTGTAAGGACTCTCCTCATGACTGCTGCGATTTAACAGCAAACAAATTCAGTTTTCTGGTTAATGAGGGCTGTGCGATTCTGTGATCACTCATGCTTTGTATTTTTTTTTTTTTTTTTCATTTGCCTCCCTTCCTATCTGTCTGACTCACTTTGTCTCGGGCACACATGGGAATATAGGCTTTATACGGTGGGTCCATTAGGTGTATTGGCTTGTGGTGAAAAGTGGTGCTGATGTGGTGCTTACGAAGCTCCACGGGGGAGAAAGACATTTGATCTTCTTTCCGACCCAATCTGACTCCATCGCTCCAGATCTAATTTCTTTGTTGTAAGGAGTTAAAGTGGTAATCTGTGAGACATATTTTTATTTATTTTTTTAAAATTATTTTTGTATTTGGGCAACAGTTTTGACGCAAAGTTGGTCCTGTGGTGAATTTTCTTCCACTGCATTTGACACTTCAAATGATGTGGCATTGTTTTCCTTGGATTTTTTGTTGATGAACCCATAAGGTCACCGTAGACAAGGATACGCTTGTAAATCTCATGGTTATTCATGCCTGCATGGAGTGGTGGCTCTGGACAGGCAGGGATAGAGTGTTCATCCCTGTAATCTGTAATCCATACAAGCTAAAACAGTTATGTGCTGGCAAGTTGTACAATCTCTGGGTCCTATTTTGGATCAAACAATGTGCAAGTCAATGGAAACAGGAGGACTTTGCCAAAAAATATTTGCTGTAATACTGAAGTTAGGCTACCACACTGCATGGACACCATTATGCCATTCATTTGCATGTCACTGACCCGACCGGGAGGCAGACCATGAAGTAATACCAAAGAGCTGCACTGTTGCCCTCACACAGCTCCATGTTCTGGATCTCCACCTCTCAGATGAGGCTCACTGATTTAATTTATTTGAGGACAGATTGCTTTAATATAGCCAGAAACTTTGTGGATTGACCTGGTTTGAGCCCTAACCTGAGAGCACTCTTCTCTCAGTTATTTATTTATTTTTTTTTTAATATTTTGTGTATTGTCAGACTGTGGAATCCAGGTCAGACTCAAGGCTATGGCATACTTGCCGCAGAAACAAATTTTGGCATGTTTGTACAGATAAAAGGACACTTTGTGGGAAAAAAGTGCTGCACTGGCGATGGACTCAGGCTTGCTGACTGAATGAGTTGAATTCTTCTCACATGAGGCGCCCATAGCACGATCGAGTGCAACTAATCTAAAATGCACGCGATTTGTTGTTGCCTTTTGGAAATGCACCTCCATTTCCTCTCCTGGTTCATTGCCTTTGTTCTAATCTCTGCGCTGACGTCTCATGGTCAGCCCTTCAGCTCGGAGGCTCGGCTTGCTGAGGTTGATCGAGGACATCTGCATCTTTATGACCCATCAAACGGCTTTCTAAATCCTCATATTCCCTCAGCTGTGTTTGTCTTTGTCTGTGTTTCAAAGGAGTTACAGATGTTGTTCTTTGGGTTTTTGTCACAGCTATTTGCAATCCCCCCAGGTTAGGTACAATGTAAATAAACCAACAATATGAAGCCGCAGCAAGTATACACAAAGTTGGATGCTGCAACGTGTTTGACTGTGTTTCTGTTCCATGAAACTTTCGCTTTGTTGCGAGTACACCGCAGCCTTCAGAGTCTGGTCTGGCAATGTCCTATTGTTCATAGCAGTGCATGACAGTCCCGTCAGGCTCCAGCAGATGTGATGACGTCTTGTGCACTGGATCCTCATCTTTGCCATTTATTGGCCATTTCCAAACAAATCCTTCCCCTCAATCAGAATGACAGAAGCAGTTGCATTTTTTTTTTGTTCAGCCTCTTCTTCAGCTGCTGGGTTGGTGCTGCTCCTGTGGTCAAAAAGCCTGAGACCAAAGAATTCCCAGTTCAACTTCCAGCTGGGAAATCTCCCCCTTCCCTTCAACATCTGCTGTTAAGGTGCTGTTGAGCAAGGCGTTTAAACCCCTGTTGTTTCAGTGGAGTTTCAGTGGATTTGTACCGGCCAGCTCCCAGGTGTGAATTTGTCAGAGTGACTGAAGCAGAAGCATGCAGACAAAGGGCATGTGTGTGTGCACAGCAGGTCTTACCAGGATAAAGATTAAATATAAAATGAAATGTCAGTGTTTTAGGTTGTCCTGGATGTCTGGGGAACAGCTGCTTTCCTTACTGAATTGTAGGGCATGAGTAAGGCTGCAAGTAATTACCTACTACTTTTTTTTTTTTTTTTTTTTTTTTTTAAATCTTGAATGAATCTTCTGGTTATTTTTTTTCTAAAAGTCAACCAATGCTATAAATAAGTTTTGACCTTAGACCATAGGCGCTTCTTTGTTAATCTACTCAAGAGTAATCCATATTGCCATATTCTACTCACTGTGCAATGGTCAATAATTTGCTATACATACATTTTACTGTGCTATTTGTTCCTCTTTATTCATTTCATATTTCATGCTTCTTGCAGTCTGCCAAGAAAAATTCCTGAATGCAGCTGATTCTGAAAGTGTGCATGTCTGATGTGCACTTTGAAACATAGTCAACGTCACAGAACTCAGTAGAAACTCGATATAAAATGGACTTATGCTGCTGGCTCATCGTTTTGTGAAGGTTGAGATAAGTTTAACATGTGATCCAAACCATGTGCGCGCTGACGCACAGCGCACTGTCTGACTTATTCGTGAAATCGGGGCAGGTGATGACATTGACTTGCACCCCAGACATGAGCCGCAAAGTGTCACTGATCAAAGACAGGTGTGTTTCTCAGGTCTCAGGTCAGTGTGTAGATCAGGTATGCGACATGCTGCATTAACTGTGTGCTCTGGCGTGCATCAGCGAGCACCGAATGGCCCGATGTGCACTGGGGAGCCTCAGGAACTATTTTACCTCGCAGGCCTCTGGAAATGAAGGTGTTCTCTGATGAATGAATAAGGCCGAGAGCTGAAGTGGGGCTTTTATCTGTCCATGGTTCAGGTCCTTTTTCTAAATCTGTGTGGCTTGATTTAGCACATTGTCTGCTTTTCATCTGTGTGAGTTCACAACTGCCTGTTTTAGGAGCTCTTCCTCTTATAGCATGACTGTGCAGGATTTGCATTCAGGTCTCCGGTGTGTTGTAGATCTCCAGTACATTCTCTTCGATGCAGTGAAAGAGGATGGATATTTATTATCCTGAGGCTACAAAGTAAAAAAAAAATCATGTTTATTTTCTGCAGTTTTTTTGCAAGGGCACCAGCCACCAACAGTGTTAGTGGCTGTGCCAAATTACTGCACTGTCACAGCCTTCTCCAAAAACTTAACCTGACTGTTTGTTTCACAGCAGATTAATATGCTAGTTGATCAGAATTTTCTAAAGTCATGCTGTGGCCAACATTGCGCTTCTCATGTGTAGACTGTCATTTATTCTCATCTATTTCTGTCCTTTGGAGGCAAAGTCCAATTATGTTGCAAAAATCGGTAACTGACAAAGGAAAATGGAGTAATTTGCAGGATAACAAGTACTGACGGTACACAATGTCAGAAAAACAGTTGCTCAACAACAAAAATCCCAGAGTTTTTCAATAAAAATGGAAATTGCCAGAGGAAGATTCATTGTGAAAGTGTTGGCCTGACAAACTGTCCCAGTTTCATCACAGAGACATAACTATTGCAGTACAAGAACACCTTATAAAAACAAGCATGCAGAGTTTTCATTAACAGTCATAAAGATGCCGTGTAGCCATTTTGAGGCTTTTGGTCAGTAGGAATGTATTTTAATCCCAGAATCCACAAATTTTGACCCCAGTAATTTAGACCTCAAGAAAAGTATTAGAGTAAAATTGTTGCCCAGGTATAAGTTCATGTGTCTCATTGACGACCTAAATACCTTAAAATAAAATATAACCTCTCCCCCACTCAACCCCGTTATACATCAGAGTTCTTGTGGAAATCGTGTTTTTCCCTCTCAAATGTCATGTGAACTATCTGTGGCTCTCACACAACTACAGGTGTGGTTATCTGAAGTTTTGAGCCCTAACGCAGAGGGTAGTTTTTCGATGATTATAAATGGCATGTCATAGTTCCTCAGTGTCCTCAAAAACAGCTAAAACAAATGTGTGTGTAAAATGTTGGTATTTCCTACAGCTAAAAAGGCCTGGGGTCAAATTCTCTCCAATGAAACACTGCACTAAACATGTACTGGCCTTTGAAAACATCATCATGTAATTTTTTTACCCACTTGTCCCCATTAATTTAGCAAAAGTCATGAAATATGAAATAAACTGTTACTCATGCGCTTAGAGGCGTTAAACATTGAATGGTGTCAGAGTGACCGCAGAGATAATAGAAGGTACAAGGATTTTTCAATTCTGAGAGAGCGAGACAATGAAACAAGTATTAAGCTTTGTCACTGACTTCCATTGCTTTTGAATGCATTAATTCCTGCAGGCACTGGCACTGCTCACATTTGGGCTGTGTGTGTGTGCTCATAACACTGTGATAGGCTTTTTCATTAAACATCATTGAATATGATGCTCAGGATGAAGACAGTGGGTATTTTTAATGATGACTCGCACTGATTTCAGAGAGGGTCACTTTGAGCCTGCTAATGGAAACTTGTCAGGTCATTCTTTGGTTAAACTGGGGTTCATGTAGAGTGCTGCACAAATCCCAAAAAAAAAACATATTGTTTCAAAACACATTGACAGCCCGAACAGAGATATAACCGTAGGCAGTGCAGATCCTTTGCTGTTCATCCATATGCTAAAAATCTGAGGCATGGGTCTCAAAATATAACGCTGGAAGAATAAATGCTGACAGAAACTGATTTACCACAGTCAGTGATGCCATACAGTCCCCAAGAGAGATTTGCTGCTGTTCTTGTGTAGGGCGGCTTGTCGATGTTTCATCTTACATGGTCTTACCAGTTAAGGGGGAGATGTCAACTTGTTGCCGCTGAAGTGCAGCCCTGTGCATCTGTGTGTGTGTGTGTGTGTGTGTGTGTGTGTGTGTGTGTTGTCTGTGTTTGTTTGGTAGATCTATGCGCACTGGGTTTGAGTTGCACTGCAAGCACTCCCGTTGGGACAGTGGATCAGACAATTTCCTGTTCCAAAAAATCTTGCATGATGGAGGAGGGAGAGAGACGTGTACTCTTTAAAAAAACAACCTTCGGGTTCAGTGAAAACATCTGATGAATACAAAGAAAGTGGCGTGTGTACTGCTTGAGTGTGTGTGTGTGGTGTGCGTGTGTGTGTTTCTTCTGCAGGGTTTGTGTCTGTCTGTGGGTTTTAGAAGTTGCTCTCTTGGCCTCTGGGGGCTTCTGTTCATCACTGATACCAGCACAGAGTAAGCATCCGTCTATCCATGAAGGTATAGGTCATACAGATTAAACAAATGTTTTGGGAGGTAAGAGAAATGTTACATGGAGAAGCAGAGGAAGCTTAACTTCCTCTCCTTGCATCTAGTTTGAACATTTTTTTTTCCCCTGAACTTCAAGGAATTAGTCTTTATCTCGGCTAATGAGTGTTTTCTCAGTACGCTCTTAATTCAGCTGATTAAGGTGAAATAAATCTCACACGTGGCCTCTGTTTGCATGTTGAACACTGCCCCTTCAGCGATCTGCTCAAGCGTTTCCCATTTCTTCGTACTCCTCCAGAATCTCAAGTGGCACGTAGATGTTCCAATTTCTCACCCGCTGTTTCTCTGTCTCTCCGGCTCACCGCCGCTCTCTCCCTCATTTTACTTCTACAAATTAACCATTAAACCGACGCCGTCACCCACAGCGACTTTCACACAGTGCAACAGTAGAATCCGCTTCCATTCCTAGATCACCAGTTTCCACTGAACGAATTTCTGCATTCGTCAGTTGATTGGAAATGGATCAATTATAATTTTGGTTATTTATAATCATTTTAGTCATTTATCAGTTTCTGATTACAGCTTCAGTAAGATCACTAAGATGCTGGGATGCAACGATATTGTAAAAAAAAATAGCATTGCGATTAAGTTGACAGATATTTTGACTGCAATATGATTCGTGTTTTTAGACGGAATGATCCTTTTTTGCATTATAATTCTCATTTTCACTGAAAAAGCTATTGGTGTGATTTTGGCTTCGGCCTGTATGAAACAAACATTTTCTCTGTAGCTGTGTAATACTTTTTTACAACAACGTTTTGGCACGCATTTGACCTTTTATCAAAAAAATTACAGCTCTGGCGATTTGGATATTGCACTTGCCCATATTATGATTGCAATAACATTTTGATTAATTGCTCAGTGTGCTAAGATGCCAAATTTTCTTACTTTTCTTTGCTGCGCTCATTATAAAGTTAATATTTTGGGGGGCTTCTGGCCAGGCTAAGGAACAATCTGAAGACATCATTCTGGGCTCTGCTAACTTCCCATAAGCCTTTGTCATTATTCTTTGCACTTTATTTACTGAATGAAACCCGATTAAGTGAAAAAAATAACTGGTCCGATTAAATGAAAATCAGCATCATACATGCAGCACTAATCACAAGTAATATTTGAAGGAGTTGAAACAGTCAAAGGAAAGAAAATAAAATAAATAAAGTGAAGTAAAAGGTGTTTTGTTATTCAAGCTAAAAGCATATTAAAGCTCTGTGCCCACTCATTTGTGTGGCGTATATACTTGTGTGTGTGTGTGTGTGTGTGTGTGTGTGTGTGTGTGTGTGTTGCTATGAGCGGCCCGTATAGATTCCCTGCCTGTAGCATTTTGCAGCTGCAGCTCCATCAACATGATTCGTATTGATACTGACAACAGCAATAACTCTGCTTGTTGGTGAATGTGTGTGTGCGTGTGTGTGAGTGTTTAGGAGTGTGTGCATGTTGTGCGTTTGGAAAAGGTCGTGTATTATTGAGGTGATTGCGAATGTGGGTGCATGAATGATTTTAAGTAACAGATAGAGATAGATGGGAGGGAGGGAGGTAGAGAGTGAGAAGAGATAAAGGTTGGATATTGACAAAGAGAAGAATTCCTCACAACATGGATCAATTCTGTTTAGTCAGCACCAAGCCAATATAGAAATTCCTTTGTGTGCTTTATGTGTGTAGTGTGTGTGTGTGTGGTGTGTGTGTGTGTGTGAGAGAGAGTGTAGGGGAAAGAGAAAAAAAGAGATAGATGAGACAGTATGTGACTTACTGTCTAAAAATGTTCATTATTTGTTCGTGGAGCGATTTTGGCAAATTAGGGCAGTGACACCCGAGAGAGCTTTCTTTCTTCTCACTCCAACCACTGCAGGATTTTTGTACCGTGGTTACCAACACGTGTGTTTTGCCTCAATGTTTTTTTGAGGAGAATGAAACACAGAACAAAGCAAGCTACACGCTGCTAAATAACTCCCTGATCAGCATGAGTTTGCATAGGAAAATATAGTATAGCATATAGTTGCTATGGCAGTTATCACAGTTATCACATGTCTGTCACTGTATCTGTCACCAGAAACTACAGTTGTGCTGTTATTCGTAAAACACTGAAAACATCTTTGGTGCTCAGTGCTCGTCCCTGTCTTGCCTCGACATGACATGGCTCGACTTGTCAGAACTGAAATCCACAGTGATGATTACTGTAATATATTTTATATTATTATGATATCCATGTGTTTGGGTAGGGCCCTATTAAATCCAATTTTATTTTTTCCCAAATTCCCAGTTTCGCCCGTATGTTTTCTGTTTGCATTTTTCTCAATTCTGTGTTCCTCTTGCTAGAGCACTGCCTCTCTTTATGTGCGTGTGTGGTAGTGTGTGTGTGTGTGTGTGTGTGTGTGGAAGACAGGCAGAGCCCTGCCCTCGGTGAAACACAGCAGTCAGAGATGTGCACGCTGCAGTAGTGTGCACGTAAATGACACCAAACATGGCAGAGACTCTCAAACAGAGTTTATTTCTGTGGCTGTGAGAAAAAAAAACAAAAAAAAAAAAACACTTTTAATGGTAGGAAAAACCCTTACTTTTAGAAATTGCAGCCATATTTTGGCAAATTAGCACATTCTGTGTTCTGGACTCTGTTTTCATGATCAAATTCTGTCATTCTGTCCGTGTTTTCTGCACACGGAGATCCTGGGGCCCACCCGGTAAAACACCTCTGTAGCTCCAGACTCTGCTGTTGAGACGTGTCGAAAGCATCAGGTCGGCTTGTCTGTTTGCACCTGTCGTGTCTGACAGTGCCAATAAAGTCTGTTCAAACACAGCGTTAACTATAAACCAGATTAATCAACACACGATGCTGCAGTTGTAAATCTCCGATAAACACAGATACAGACAGATTAGCTAACAGCACTACATGGAGAATAATCTGTGGACAACCTGCTGTCACATCACCACACTTACATCCTGTTATATTTTACTGTCTATTTTAAAGTTCAGTAAATAATAACCCGATTTATGGTCCACCTTTTTGGTTAATATTTTCACTCCGCTCCCACAGTTTTGTTGTATTCCAGCTTTAAATCGCAAGAGAGACAAACAACAAACAAAGTCTTGGAGAAAAAAATGATTACTTTAACTGAATTGAATTGAACTTGTTTGTGCAGCGGTGCCTGTCGTGCTGAATGTGTTTTCTGTGCCCACCTCTCTGTCTTGCAGGCGGAGATCGTCAAACGGCTGAATGCTATCTGCGCCCAAGTCATCCCCTTCCTCTCCCAGGAGGTGAGACCCAAACATCAGTGTGGCTTGAAGGTGGTGGGTGTGTGTTTGTGTGAGAGACAGAGAGACAGGCAGAGTGAGACAAAGAGAGAGAGAGAGAGACAGAGAGAGAGAGAAAGACAGAAAAAAGAAGAAGCTGGATAGGCAGCACAGGGGGAAGAGGAGTGTGTGGTGGATTGTGAAGCAAAACACACAACGACAGACACACACACACACACACACACACACACACACACACACACACACACACACACACACTCACACACACAAAAAATAAAAAAACAGAGATTATCCTGGGCTAATCCTCCCAGCTCGGGATAGGGAGATATGCTCTGAACTTATTAATGTCTCCCACTTACATATGCAGAAGCCAGGGGCTGAGTGTGTATGAGAAAATTCTTTGTGTTAGAGGTTTGCGTCTGTGTGTGTGTGTGTGTGTGTGTGTGGTGTGTGTGTGTGTGTGTGTGCTTGTGTGTGTGTGGCGTGTGTATTCCCGCGTGCATGTATGTGTTAAAATGCAGGGTATGTGTGCCTATAGTAGGTGTTGTGAGAAGTTTTGTATTCAGTATGTGGTTTATGGAATGTATCTTTAGGTTGTGTGTGTGTGTTGTGTGTGTGTGTGTGTGTGTAGCTGAATAAATCCTTCTTCTGGAGGAGTTGAAAAGTGTGTGTGTGTGTGTGTGGTGTGTGTGTGTGTGTGGTATGTGGAAGGGTGGGAACAGCAGGAATGAGTGAGTGTGGACTCCAAAGCTCTCCTCCAGATTAGCCACGGATTAGGAGGGTTTAGGGTGGATTAGGAATAATGGCATTAGACTGTAGCCTTGAGGCCCAGAGAGAGTGGAGGCACGCAGTGGAAATGGCTTTGGCTGCATTGTTTTGATGTACAGCCTTGTTTCGTGCGCACGTGTGTGTGAAATGTAAATGACACAATGATATTAATATTGTGTGTGTGTGTGTGCGTATAAGCACAATGCACCTTTTTTTGGTCATTTCCTGAGCTTGTTCATCCGTGCCGCTGAGAAATTTTTAGTGGGAATGTCATTCTTTGACATAAGCTACGTCTTGACTAATGAATAAATGAAATCAGAGAAGAACATGGTGCAAAAGCTACTCGACAATATTCAGAGACAGGGATTTCAAGAGAGAGCAGCTGATATGGTATGGCAAAAAAAAAAAAATCATGTTGCACTTATTTTGACAAACGTTGACAGATACTGCAATAGCAATGAGTCATGACTTTAGTGGGGATGATCATTTTTGCATCATCATTTTTATTTTTTACTGAAAAAGCTATTAAAAAGATAATGATGAGGTGATTCTTGCTGCGGTCTGTACTAAACAAATGTCTTTTTTTTTTTGTTAGATTGAGAGAATGCAATTTTCAGGCAAGGGCACCTCTCTAGCACCACAATACTTCTTTTATTATGATATTTTGTCACATTTTACATTTAACATTTTGCAATTTGGATATTGCACTTTGCCATACTGCTATTTTTATAATATTTGGACTAGCTGCTCAGCCCTGTGATACACATCCCATATTTTTTGTGTTTAATGAATGCATTACTGTCTGTCCACTTGCCTGTGTGTGTGTGTGTGTGTGTGTGTGTGTGTGTGTGTGTGTGTGTGTGTGTGTGCCATGGTCAGACAGGGTTAGGCTCAGTCAGCAGAGGTGTTGCTGAACTCGATGGTCAGGTTCATTTCCACACCTGATAAGCTCTTTCATCTCTGCTCTGCTTTGATGTTTGTGCTCATGGATGTATCTCGCTACTCTCTCTCTCTCTCACACACACACACACACACACACACACACATGCACACACACCTCGTCTGAATTGCTCTTTCTCTCACTTTACCCTTTGGATGACTTAACCTGGTTAGTTTCTCTCCATATCTGTTTCTGCAGCTATCTCTCTCTGTCTCTCTGCAGTGAATTCCTGTAGCTGTTTATCTGTCTCTTTTCCTTCTCGTATTTCGCTCTTTTTTTTTTCTTTTCCTACTTTGCTTTCACTGTCCACTTGTCTAACTTTTGCTGCTCAGCTGAGGGGAAAATCAGTGATAAGCGGTATTGTTATTACAGTGTTTTGCAGGGTGATGTATTGCCTCTTCACCAGATGTTTCCTTTGGATCTCAGCTGTTTTTCGCTAGCTCACTCATGTCTGCGGTGAAAACGTGACTTTATTGTTTTTGTCAGCCAACATTAAAGTGCAGCAGAGATTTATGTGGAAGGAGAAAAGTTCTGTCAGCGCTGATGCAACTTTATGCCAGTCGAAGTTATAGATTAATTAATCTTCCCTTAAAATGTCGTCGCTTAACAAACCGAATTAAACTCATCTCTCTCTCTCTCTCTCTCTCTCTCCCTCTCTCTCAGCATCAGCAGCAGGTGGTGCAGGCAGTGGAGAGGGCCAAACAGGTCACTATGGCTGAACTGAATGCCATCATTGGAGTGGGTGTATTTCACACAACACACATACTCACACTTGCCTCTCTCTCCCTCAACACACACACACAACACACACTCACTTTGGAAATACAAAGAGAAAAATGGAAAGAGAGAGAAATAAGACGGTGGACTTAACAATACACACTGACACAACAGTTCGTTTTCAATTTTCCAAGAGCGCGAGACCTGAATTGATCCGGTGGATTGATCACAAGACACCAAAGAGACAAACTGACACGACTGAGTCATGTCAGCTAAAATAAAATAAAACAAATGAAATGAATAAAATAAAATAAAATAAAATAAAAAATAACAGCTTGAATCAGTTTTTGTCAGTATACTGGCTACTGGTTAAGGCTTGGTCGGTTCTGAACTATTGAAATACAATCTTCAGAACATTTTTTTTTTATTTAATTTTTGATCAGTTCTTATAGTACCATTTCAAAAAGCACCTGTTAATTGCCTTGTGTTGAGGACATCTTTGGTGCTCAGTAGTGCTCTCTCCTCTCTCTCTTCATTTCTCTACCATATCTGTCTATATTCTTTTTGAACACATACAGCTTAAAGTCACCTCCAGACACTGATTAAAACCCCTAAAAAATCATCTCTGTTCATCAATATTACATATTAAGATGTCCTGAAACAGCTTAGATATAACTCCAATCTTGCCCACATTAAGGATAGCATAGCTATGAATATGCAAATAGAAGCAGAAAATAAAACCCTCATGTTGGGCAGATCTGAAGCAGGAATTCCCTATAGCAACACAAAATATATATATATATTTTTTTTCTGTGAATATTTTAGTTGTACTAATATTGTTCATGTGAGTTGGTACTGTTATTTTGACAATAAAACACCTATGCGATCTGCGGGGTTAACAATATGCAAGGCACCGCCCTGTGAGTTGATGGGATTGGCTGTGGGGTTTGTGACGTACCAAATCCAGCCTGCCTGGGATACGTTTGAATCTCAGATGTTAGGGAAGTGCACAGAAACCTCCACTTCAGTAGAGGAATGTGAAAACGCCTCTCTAGTGACCAACTTTGCACTGTGATACAACTCAGTAAAGTCCCGTCAGACATTGCAGGGACATAAACGAAAGAAAAACACATTTTGAGTGTAGAGGGCTTCTAATATGAAAATCTAGTATTTGTTTGTATTCCTGTGTGTGTGTATTTATGTTCTGGGTGTGTGTGTGTGTGTTCAGCAGCAGCAGCTCCAGGCTCAGCACCTCTCCCATGGCCATGCCATCCCTGTCCCTCTCACACCCCACCCAGCGGGCCTGCAGCCCCCTCTGCCCCCCGGGGCGGGCACTGCCAGCCTGCTGGCGCTGTCCTCGGCACTCAGCCACCAGCTGCCGCTCAAAGACGAGAGGAAGCACCATGACAACAACAGTGAGCACCAGAGAGGTACAGCACACCTGGTTTATGTGTCTTTGTTAATGTGTGTGTGTGTGTGTGTGTGTGTGTGTGTTTGTCTCCGTCTGGCTGTGTGAAGGTGTTGGTGTGTTCAGGTCAGCCTCATCATGTTTCACTGATTGTGATGTGAAATTTTGTTTTGTTTTGTTATATCCTCCTTGCCAATTACATCATAAATGACTTACTGTATTTAATTTAATTTCTGCTTCAGTTCAAGTTAAACAAGTAAAATGTTAAAAGTAATGAATCATATCGATGCATATCAATATTTAACAGTTATTACTCTGAATCAAAATAAGCAATAGAGGATGGCATCGGTGCATCTGCGCTGATGTAATTTGTCATTATGTCAGTTTAATTGGCCTGACAGGAAGCGACACACTGCCTCTATTGTGTGACACTTTTCTGTTGTACACAGAGAGCGCCTCTTGTTTTTCTCAGAGCCGACTTTGAGCTCAAGCAGTTAATTACCAGAGACGTGTGTGTGCATGCGTGCGTGTGTGTGTGTGTGTCATTTTGTGTATGTGAGTGCGTATGTGTGTTTGAGAGCGTGCTTGCTCTTAATTACTGTTACAGCTTTGTTGTGAGGGCTTTTTACAGTGTAATAGAGCAGTTAACCTCGCCCTGTAGCTCCACTAAAGCTAACAGCCGCTTCCTCAGGTAATACTTAACCCCATTAGGCAGAATAAATAGCAATGCAATTCTCCCTCTAGCTCTGTTTGTGTGTGTGCATGTGTGTGTGCGTGTGTGTGTGCATCAGGGTATGAGGGAGAAAGAGAATACATTATTGGCTCATGCTGTTTCATTGTGTCTCTTTTGGAATGCATGTTTTTTTTTTTTTACTGGCAGATGCTTTTACATCTCTGTGCACTGCTGCATGAGCGGGTGGGTGTGTGTATTAGCCAACATAATGACTTAATCATCAGACTTCTCATCATCATCATCATCATCATCTCAGAAGCGACTAAAGACAACTTCAGATATGTTGATGATGATGACTCCCAATGCATTAACTGTAAATGAATTAGTGCAGCTCATGCTGATGCTTATACATTTACGCTACTTGCTTGGCAAAAAGTTGTAAACATCACAGCCTTCCCTCTGAAAGTAGCAAATATACTGCAGTGACAGACAAATTAGCCGTCTGACAACCTCGAGTGACTTTTTAAGCAGTCAGTTGTGACTTTCCCTGGAAGAGAGAACACATGTCTTTGAATATCTTTGCAATAGCCGATCCATCTTCCCTCTAACACTGCAAGGTCGGTGTTATACTTGCTGCAGCCGTGAGTGCTAGACTTGGGCAATTGAGTGAATATATCAGCTATTGAGGTTCATCTCAGGTTGTGTTTTTTTGGGGGCGATTTTTTTTTTTTTTTTTTTTGCACAAAAAGTAGTGTAGCTCCTTCAAGGGATAGATCAGTGTGTAGGTTGTGTGTGTGGTCGATTGACAGAGACAGAGAGAGACACATAGACGCTGAGGCTGTTGACAAGAGCAGTATGAGAAGCATGAAGTTAGCAGTATAGTAGTAAAAATAGCAGAGCAATGTTTGGACACTTTAGGCTATTTGTCAGTGAATAAATGCCACAACTCCTTCAGATCCAAGTTCCAGGTCCAAGGGTCCAGCTACAAGGGCTCATCTTTCAGGCGTCTTGGTGCTAGCAGGCCGCTGACGCCTCAAACAACTTGGTTGATGGGTCATTCAATTCAGACAGATGGTGGGTGGAGCAAGCATGTATTTTTTTTTTTTTGCTGTATGTATTTCTTTGCGTCGTTAAGACAGCTAGCCGGCAAGCACCAATTAGGCAGCATGAAGCCAAAAAGAGTGTAAAATGCTCGGCACATGATAGAGGCACTCATCCCCCAAGCGTTATTTTTGGAGACATTTATTCCGGTGGTCTTTCAAATGAAAGTTGAAGTGCATTGGGAAGATTTCATTGTCTGTTATCAATTTCTTGTTCATTTTGCCCACGTCCGAGAGAACAAAGCACACTGATAATGCAACGAGGACGCGTGAAATCTGGATTGGCTGTTGACGGCTGTTGACGGCTGATGATTGTATTTTTAATTCAGACATGGCCAACTTTTCTCAGCTGACAGGCTTGTTGACACAGTAACAGCCTAACAGTCTTGGTGCTGACAGTGTGTGTGTGTGTGAGTGTGTGTGTGTGTGTGTGTGTGCTAACAGCCATTACTTCAGGTAATACGTATCCCCATCAGGCAACAGGATCAATAGCAATGCAATGGCTGTGTTCCTTTGTGTGTGTGTGTGTGTGTGTGTGTGTGTGTGTGTGTGTGTGTGTGTGTGTGTGTGTGTGTACAGAATGAGTCTTTCACTGTGTGGGAATGAGATTTGTTAGTGTGTATCTTTTTAAGGATGTGTTTGCACTTGTTTTCTTGTGCTTGTCATTCAAACATGAAATGCTTTAAGTCACGTAAAATCTTTTTCTCTGTCTGACTCCAACCTATTTTTCCTCTTTGTCTCTTCTGCTCTGACTCATCAGACAGAGACTCAGTGAAGGTAAGTCATTCATTTCTCTCTTCCTTTAGCGCTAATAGATTGTAGGGCTGGGATGATATATATCTCCCGATTGGATACTACCACAATACGTGGGAGACCAGATGATATGTGTTGCTATTCTTAATTATTCTGATTCTACAAGTGTTGATACAATATTTTGTGGTAAAAAAACAACACAAAAAAATCATGCTGTGATTTGGTATCAAACATTTTTGACATTTGGAGATTTCTGTAAGAATTGCATTTTTCAGAGATTGGATGGTTGGTGAGCATGAGGCTGTGATTATCCTAGAGGCCACAATAGGTCATTTTATACAGTGACATCAAGTTTCAAAAATGGTCACACTACAATGAAATGGCTGTGATGTTGCTTAACATCATCATAGATGAATAAAGTTGAGCTTACTGAATCCACAAGATTCTCAGCTTTCCAGTCAAATCCAATTTATGCAACTCCAAGACTGTTTAGGCCCCAGAATGCAGAAATACACCGTTTTACAACAGGCGACAATTATACATCTGTACTGCATGCAAAAACCTGCATCTGATTAGCATAAGGTGGGCATGTCAGCAAAGGGAAGACCTGTGGGTGTCCAGAGAACTCATTTACATTCAGAGATCTGGAGGTCAGAAGTCAAGGGACCCCTTTTAAAATGGCCATGCCAGGTTTCCCCTCGCCAAAGTTTAGCCTAACTTTGCTAACTAATTTAGCTCCCTTGTTGGCATGATATTTGGTAAATAATTGGTACTGCTGGATTGTTTAAGTCGTGTAGTTTCATATGATACTAATATCTGCTTTAAATTGATTCAGTAATAAAAAAAGATTTGAAAAATCAGAAAATAAAAAAAGAATTGTGATATTTGATCTGCTTTGTGATACAAAGCAGATCAACACAAATCAAAACCAAATCCAGATTAGATAGAGAGACGAGAGTCATACAGTTGTGAGAGTCCCAAAATGGTGTGGTAATGTCTGTAGTTAAATTGTTACATTTGCTTTTTGTTGTCATATCGATGTATGTTTTTTCTTTTTTCTTTTTCTTCTTTTTTTTTCTTTTTTTCTTTTTTTTTTTTTTTTGTTTTTACAATTTATGTGTTTCATTACAACTTAATGCACATGATTGTGATGTCAATATATGGTACTATAAAAGGCTTTTATTTTTTTCATAGAATGGGCCTCTAACCTCAGAACAGATCACAGGTTAAAAGAATAGTACAATTTAGAAAGGTCAAATGAACAGTGCAGTGACTTTGAAAATTCTGTGTTTTGCAATACAGTTAAAGTGAATAAAGCATAATGGGTTTTGAACCATTTGCTGAGACATTCAAAGCATTATATATCCACTTTGATAAAAAACAGTTCTTACTTGATGTTCAGTATTTGTTAAAATACAGGTAATTACATGATTTAAAAGGTTGATAATATGTGAATAACAGCCTTAATATAGCTAATAAGTAATGAGTTTGATTTTTAATCCCATAGGTCATCAATATCTTGTAATCCACAAGGCATATGCATAATCCACACCTTTCTCTTAAAAAAAAAAAGAAATCTGAAAATCTGTGAACTGTGGAAATGGAAACCCTAAAATGTGCAAACAAATAAGCTGCTAAACAAGGCTGGTTACTGGAGGAGAGAGAGGGAGAGAGAGAGGGAGAGAGAGAGAGAGAGAGAGAGAGAGAGAGAGAGAGAGAGAGAGAGAGAGAGAGAGAGAGAGAGAGGCAGTGCGACACAGAAACGTTACATCCACTGCTTGTAGTAATTAGTCCCTTAAGCGGAGCTTTTTTCCCAAGGCAAACATTTGGTTTGTTGAATACTCAATGAGCAGATTAGCATTCCTTTATTCCCGCAGTCTGAGCTCCACTGGTGAACCTATCATCCGCACACACACACACACACACACACACACACAGCCAGTTTTGCAGGCTGTGTTCTCCGGTGCTTTGGAGTAGGTGGAGACAGGAGGAATGTTTAATATGTTATCTCTTGCCCCCCATGTAGTCATATCCTCCTCCACACACACTCTTACAGCTGAAGGCACCATGATGGGAGCGATTAGGAGTGTGTGTGTGTGTGTGTGTGTGTGTGTGTTTCAGTACGTGCGTGGTAGTCAGAAGTTGTAGGGATAGAGACCAAAATGATGAATGCCTTTCATTAAGAACACACACACACACACACACACATACACATTCATACACATACACACACACACACACACCACACACACACACCTGCTCTTTGACATGGCGGCCAGCAGTCACTCTTCATGAAACCAATAAGCCCCTTGTCAGTGGTCTACAGTTACCTTGGCAACAGTCCACAGGGTGCAATGTGTGTGCATCGCATGAACATCTGTGCCTTAATGTCCTTGGTGTTGGCGCCTCGCGCTCGGACAGAGATATGTGGGTGTCGGCATGTGCACGTGCGCTCATGCCTGCGGACGTATTGTTGCCGAGACCAGGAGGCAGGCGGTTGTGCACTCGTGTTGCGTTCAAGGACTGTGGCTCCTCGTCGGTGATATTGTTGTCGGAACTGAGTGCACTTATCACATGGAGCTAATTGTTCTGTTAGTGATGCCTTTGATTTTAGCTTTTTCTCTTTTTTAAACAGCTGTGTAGTATTGATGCTACCTTCCAGTGCGCCCAAAAAAAAAAAAAAAAAAAAAAAAAAAGTTTAAGCTCAATAGCTATCCCTGGTACGAATCTAGAAACATCCTTTGTGACAAATAAAAACAGATGTTATTTTGAGAGGAGGGGGGCAGCTGTAGTGCCACAGACCTGCCTGATAGGAGGTGGTTTAAGTTGTGTTTTAGGTGGATTTTAGTATGTTAGGATGAGAAAACAGTTTGTAAAAAAGACGGATTTGTGAAAATGCAATAACTTTCAACTTCACCAGTCAAACATAATCTAATTTAAGGGGCGGCTCTTTGTTATCGCAGTGGCACAGGTTCAATTCAGGGCTCTTTGTTGCATCCCTTCCTCTTCCTGCCTTTCCTGTCTGTCTCTACTGTCACTATATGCAAAAAAATAAGGCTTAAAAAAAAAAAAACCCAGAAAAACCAAAAAGCGAATCCCTGTAAAGTTGAAAGTTTAAAATGGTCCTTCACCTGTTGAAAATAAACAGTGTAGCATTGCTGTTAGTGTTTTCTCTGCTGGGGCTGTCGGCCGGGTGCTTCTTGTGTTTTTTGTCTTGCTTTTATGCACTAGTTAATGATTTACAGCCTGCAGCCTGTCTTATACAGCCTGCAGCCTGTCTTCTCCCACTAATGTTGGGATACTCTTTTAAAAAGTGTGTGTACAGCGTGCAGACCGGAGTTTACTTTGGCTTCCCATGCTGTGTTGGCTGAAGAATAAGAAACAAATTGGACCTAACACGGGGAGCCGAGAATGGATTAGACTAGCTAACAAGATTTTTGGTGCGCGCAAGGTCGTCTTTTGTGTATGTCAGAGAGAGGGACAGAGGGGAAGAAATGGCATAAAGCGCAGGGTTTTCAAAGATCATCAAAGACATTTCTGGCCTTTTCCCTCCCTTGTCTCTGAGGATGTTTGAAGATAATCTGATCGGTTATCAGTAACTGAGGTAATGGCCGTTAACCGCCGATGGGGGGAAGAGGAGCAACTGCCTGGGTCGGAGGAAGGAAAGGAAGCAGGGGGGCTGTGAAAGGAGGAGGGGAGGTGGAAAGTATAAAGAAGGAGATCTGATATATAAAAATGTGGCATGGCTTACCAGGGGTGAGATACTTTAACAGCTGTCAACGCCACCTAGGGAATCGCACCCTAGGGAACATGGTCCCACTACTCTGTCTACTCAAGATATGCACACAAATAAGTGTGAAGAGGCAAAATGTGACTCCAGCCAAGAAAGTGATCACTTTGTTAAATGATACAATCGGAGAGACACTGCAACTGCCGTTCAATAACATGACACACATACCAAAGCAAAAGAAAAACCCACTTTCACTCAGGATTCACAAGATTAGATTATAGGAATTATAGGAACTGCTAAAGTACTGGCACCAAGGAGGAGCAATTCATGCACCGGTTTAGTCTACACAAACAATGACAGGCAAAGTAATGCAAAAGTAATGTAAAAAATAAAAGGAAATGAACATGTAGTCGAGTAAACAAGTACTTGTCAAGCAGAAAAATTGAAAATCATTTTATAGGCACTGTTCCCCCTGACATTTTATAAGTGCATTTTACGTTTTCGAAGTATATATATTATGTATGTACTTTCACGTATTTATGGAAGCTCGAGTGGAAAAATTATACCACGACTGCGTGTCAGTCATCAAACATGAACTGTCATCCACTCCGTATGTGGCACTGACAACCGGTTGTTGGACGTCACTCAACACAGTTTCCTACATTACGGTAACTTTACATTATATTGATGGTGAATGGAGTATTAAGGTGAACGTACTTGCAGCTATTGACATCACTGTAACACTTTGCCACTTTACCACTTTTGATCACTACTGTTAATCATACTGTAAAAAATTAACTGTTACTAAATCGACCCGACAAATGAATTAATCAGATTATTTTTGGGGTATAATTTTTTGTTTTGTTTTGTTTTGGGTTGAGTATGTCAGTATACTCAAGATTTGAAGCTATTTGGGGCTGCCCAGTTCTGCTGTGCACTGCGTCATTGTCCCTGATGTGGAGGGAGCACTGCCTGTGACGTTTTTTTTTTTTTTTTTTTTTTTTTTTTTTAACCAAATCAAACAAAACAGTGACGGCCATTCTGTTAAATGAACGGTCACACCATTGTGGACTGTAGAGGCGCTTCTTGAAATGGTCTTTGCACACGCATGAAAACAGGGCCCATCTTGTTTGGTCCACATCCATAAAGATGGAAAACAAGATAAATATAGTAAAACACTACTTAGTAGCCTAAGTAGGCCTGTAGCCAACGTTAATTTATGTATCATAGGCTTTCACAGATGCCATTCTGATTTACTCACTGTCTCTGGCAGGCCATATAAAAACTCAAAAGGGCTGTATCTGGCCCGCAGGCTGCTAGTTGAATAGGCCTGTTGTAGACCAGCAAGCCATCAAGATGAAGGCTATTGAGAAAGATAGAGAAGCCCTTCAAGAGATGAAAGAGCTGACGGCGAAGGCTCTGAACACGGCTACAGACATTTCTGAGGAAATCATCCTGGGCCTGAAGCTGGAGCTCATGCAGATGGAGCTCTGTGATGAACACAGTCCTAACAGTGAAGCAGCTGGACACCCTCCTAAAGGAGAGAAATGAGAGCCAGAAGGTGCAGGACATGCTGCTGGCCGACGTGTAGGCTCAGCAGGAGCAAACTGGTGCTGCCCGACTGAGGCCAAATAACAGCTGGAGAGCCAGCCTGTCCAGTTCCAGGAGGGGAGGACCTGCGTTTTCAAGGCCAAAGAAGAGACTGAGCAGGTCCTGAAGGAGAAGGAGCAAGAGTGGGGCAAGAGCAGGGCCAACATGTCGGCTAGGATCGCTGAATTGGAGAGGGAGAAAAGTCAGAAAGTGGCTAAAAAAGTCCAAGACCTGGAGGATAATGAGACGACTGCGGAGCCCGAGTCCTGACCCAGAGAGGAGAAGAAGGCAGAGGAGGAAAAAAAGAAATCCAACAATAACAAGGACTGCAACAAATTCCTCCGTTTCTTCAAGAGGAGAGCCTGAGTACACCAACACCTGTGCTCGCACACACGCGCACACACACACACACACACCCTTACACTTATACCCATTTCCAACCCACCAGCCTCAAGACCATCACATTCCCCCAAACCCTTTCCCTTTTCTTCTTACTCAATAAAAAATAGCAACAATATTAGATACTTCCTATATTGTTTTATATCTGCAGGGAATGGTAACTTCCACTACAATCAATAACCGAGGTCCAGACATCAGTGTCCTTACAGCTGGCTATAGCCATGCTTGGAATATGTATCGTTAAAAAAAAAAAAAAAAAAAAAAAAAAAAAAAACAGTGTGCCTTGGAGCCAAAAATTTTGAACCACTGGTCTAGTTTATGGTCCTGTCTAGTTCTTCCAGATTTAACTGATTCCGGTAAACATGTAAGTGGTATCTACTCGGTTATCAATATAAAATCATCACGCTATCACATTTATTACATGTACTTTAACACCGAGGGGCAAAAATCCCAGATGTAGTGAGTAAAAGTACTGTTACTTCACTGAAATGTGACTTAGGTGAAAGCAAAGATACTGATGTAAAAATCTATTTGAATAGACATTAAAAAAAAAAAAAGCTCATTCAAAAATTGGCCTAAAAATTGTGCACTGTAATGGATGTGATTTCACTGTAGCTGCATACACTACCCAAGCAAAAGTACACTCAAGTAGAAGAAAAATTAATAATGAATGAATGAGTAATGAATTTTAAAAGATCAGCAAAAACTACAAGTATGCAAAAAAAGCTACTGAACACAGTAACCGGAGGAATTATTTGTACCCGTGGCTTTTTATGATGCTTGCCATTATTAGTTTAGCCAGGCGTCCATACCTGTGATTACTAGAGGGACACACAAGGGACTTTTACAAGAACCAGGATCCTTGCAAAGAAAATTAAATGAATAAAATTAAACTTCTGTAAAACAAGAGGGCTACATGTGTCACAATCAGGATTTGAAGAACTAATTCTGAAACAGAGAAAAATCTAATTACAGTGTATTATTGTATCACACACACACACACACACACACACACACAGGTGCAATGCTTCTATTGCAGGCATTGCCTTCATTTGTCTCTGCAAAATTAATTTGCCTTGATGTTTTTTTGAAAGCGCTAATTTGCAGGCAAATTAATCTAATTAGTCTGGAGAGAAGGGGAGAGAGAGAGAAACAGAGAAGGAGAAGGTGGTGTGTGTGTATGTGTGTGTGTGTGTGTGTGTGTGTCCGGGACTGAGAGAGGGATCAACCTCTACCTGCTCCGTCTCATTCATACAGAGACAAGTGCACACACCTGTACACACACTGACATCTCGACATTGTTTGCACATGCGGAGTACTGAAATGTAAACAGGTTGAAGTGCCGCACATACACCCACACGCTCACACACACACACACACACACACACACACACACACACATGCACACACACACGCACACGAAACCCCCCCCCCCCCCCCCCCCCCACAGATTCTTTGTCATCAACACTTGCAGCACGGCAAAGGGCAACGGAAAGGTTACAAGCGTGAGTTAGTGGAAAGGTCGAGTTAAAGGTCCTGCTTTATTTTCCTCCTCTCTGTCTGTCCGTTGTCTGCCGGTTAAGGAGCGCTTTCCAATGAGACAGGCAGAGAGGGAGACACAGAGGAAACGAGAGGAAATGAGAAATGTTTAGTTGACCTTATTTTGATCTTTGCCTCTCAAAGAGGATTAATGCTTAAATGATGCTGTTTAAAAGGATGCCACATTTGAAAAAGAAAAGAGAGACATCACTGGACGAAGCCTCTTCCTCTTCCACCACAAAAAAAAAAAAAAGTCATGATGTAGTCGTAAAGGTCACGCTGTCATGGATCTTGCATTGCATGGGTACTGTACATTAAAAGGAGAGGTTTTGACAGTAAAATGATCCGCTAAAGTGGTGTGGAAATCCACCCATGGAGTGGTTCATAATTACTTTCTCTATGCATCCATCTTCATGTTTGCGTTTCTGACTGGCTTTGCACTTGAATGTCAGATTTGGCCAGATTTAGTTGGATTTGCATCAACTTTTGATTTAAAATAGAAGTCCTGACATGTACAACATTTGTGGTGAGCAGATCTCATTCAAGTTGTAATGTATAATGTATAAGTGGGTTATTGTAGGATAGACCCACATATGCCTGCCTCCATCAGACTTAATACTAACTAATATTTAACCCAAAAAGACTTGTAACGCATTTCTGTTGGTTGATGAGATTTTGCAATATCTATTTTTGGCATGTATGTCGCCTTTTACTGGTCAAACTTGCCTCAAACACAAGGAGATGTGCTACAGTGGGATTGATTGAGATTAAACTTACTGTAAATGCAACCGTTTTTTGAGTGAAGTGACTTTTCCAGCACAAGAACATTTACAGACCGATTCTAGTCTAATTTGCCCAGACTAGCTAACCTTTACATGGAGCTGTGGGTCAGTTTATAATCCTGGGTAGATGGAATATTTATCTGGGTATTTAAATTGGTTCATGCAGAGAACAATGGTTACTACTTAAAATTTTTAGTAATAACCCCAAAATTATAATGCTACCCACCAGGCAAATTTTGTTAAATATGAAACGGGAGTGATGGCCTCAATTGCTACCATTATGCAAACTTTTCCATCGCCAGCATAGAATCTGCATATGAATGCGTATTGAAATGAAAATTCTGAAAATGTGGTTTCTTCAACGCCCGTTCAGAATTGTGTCCTTATTTCTTCCAGAGCTCATCCGTGTCGCCCTCGGCCAGTTTCCGTGCCGGAGAGAAACACCGGAGCTCAAGCGATTTCTCGTCCGACAGCAAGAAACAGAAGACGGACGACAAGGAGCTGGCCTCTACGCGCTATGTGAGTGACTACGCAGTTACTGTTTTCTAACTACATTAAATAGAAGTAGACTTTTTAAAATGCCCTCTAAAGCAGGTCTGCTTGATTACATTTTGTACAGTTGAGAGAGCCAGGAAATACAGGAGACATACAGGAATATATTAAAAAAAAGTACCGAAATACCTGATACCTGTCGGGAAATGCACTTTTTTGTTTGCCCCTCCCTCCTTGGAGGTCAGAGGTCGGGGTCAGCTGCACAACAACACCTCTGGAGCTGGTCGGGACTCAGTGTCTTGCTTAAAGACACTCAGCAGGGCAGATTATTGGGATTCAAACCAGTCATAAGTCACCAAAAACAGGTCCAAGTCAAGTCTCAAGTCTTTAAGCCAGAGTCCACAGAACCTACATGAGGCATATATTCAGGTGTATAGGTGTGTCTCAGTGTTAAAGAACAATATATACTTTTGAGCGCATAAATGGGAAAAAAAAAAACTAAAGCAAAACAAACAAACAAATAAACAACTCACAGTCTACTAAGTGTCGAGACAGTTCCTTGTAAGCCATGTGACACTTGATGGTGTTGCACTCAAATTTGTCTCAACAGCTTTGCTTGCCTGTGTTGTCCAGAAATCTGCTAGAAGAAGACATTCCCTCAAGGCGAAAAGATGCAAAACAACATTCTGAATGTTAAACTCTACATAAATTTTGACTAGTGACTATAATTTAATTACATTTTTCTCAGTAACTGTAACTGATTACTGTCACATTTATTATGTAATTTAATTATATCTAACTCATTACTCCCCAACACTGTTCAGGAGTTCTGATTTATGAGTCTGAGTCAAGTTGGGAGTCATAAGGGACAAATTAAGTCTGATGTCTGCTCGGATGTCACTTAAGTACGACTCGAGAGCCTGTCTCTGATTCAAACCTGCTGTTTGCTGTTTGCTGTATGTTAAGCAACTTATCCCACTGAGACACCAGGGGCGCTCAAGAATGAGACAAATCTTTTCACGTTTTTTTTTTCTTTATCTGTTCTTTGCTCGGGAATTGACAGGAGATGTGACAAAGGTCCAAGGTCAGATTTGACCAGGGAATGAATGTGGTCTGTTTACTCTGCAAGATTATTCACCGCCCAAATTTCAACTCCTTTGTAGCCAGAATAAAACAAAAGGATGAAAAATCATCAACAAAATTTTTACTCTCACTTGATTATGTGCATGTAATTCCTTGTTGTGTTCTGCTGTCCATTTTACCATGACTTGCATTTGAAATTATTTGAAAAGAATGTCAGAATCCAGATCTGATTTGATGAAGTGTTATGTTGCATTTGCCAGCTATCTAGAGAAAGTTTTGGCTAAGTGTGTGACGGTTTATCTGGCTTGCCCCGGTGGCTCGCTACGTAGATCATGTGCCGTGTGCTGCTGGGGATCGTTTGGCTGTGATGGCTGGGTTCAGGTCCCGCTCAGGCTCTTTGCTGCATGTCGTTCCCTCTCTCTGCCCTTTCTGTCCTCTCTCTCTCTATTGTCCAAAAAAAAAAAAGAGAAAGAAAACATAATTTACAACAGAACATTTAACTGATTTCTTTTTTCCCTCTTTCTGTGTATTTATATGAGCTACAATGTGGTAAGGGTATAAACTCCATTGTCCAACATTTGGTAATGGAAAAATGGTCGAATTCCATGCAGTATTTGTATTTTGGTGTCTTAGGATCCGATAATGGATAGGCCGTAAAACAAGACATGAACATAAAATTAATTCATTTATTCACTGTAGTTTCTTTACATCCAATAGTGGTATTTCCATTTTGAGCAGAGTACTTTGCAGATGTGGTTTTTCTTTTCTTTTCTTTTCTTTTGTTTTCTTTTTTTTTTTTAAACATTTGTTTATTTGAATTTTGTGAAAATATTTGCTATCAGCATAGCTATACAAATGTATAAAACCAGCTCCGTCCCCCTCCCTCCCTTTGCCCCTGACATCTTATCTTGTCCCTTCTTTTTCATGCTTTTATTGCAAGAAGTTTATGATTCAGTGCAAACATACCACGAGTACCCGATATATTTTCATGTCCTTGCAGTAACTATTTCTTTATATTTTATACACCTAGTGACACGAAACAGAAGAATGGCCACATATCTCACCCACTTCCAACGTGCAAGCCAATGTTTTTTATACTCTGCTTCTGCATTTCTTCATCTCTAGAGGTTATTTCTGAGGTTTTCTGTGCCATTACATTCAGTCTTTGAATTGATGTACTTAAGGGCTTTAGCCAATTCCCAGTTATTTGCTTCATTCTTCATAATTAAACGGAAAAAGAGAATAATTCAAAAGGAAGGGAATAGTGTGAGGAGTTGTTACAAAGTAAGTAGTACACAACAGCATCAGAAAATGTTGTATCACTATCAAGGGACATGGAGACGTACATACTTTGAATAGAAGTTAAATGACAAACACATGTCTTTACAAACTGCGTGTATTTCTCATGTCCTTCACAGGAAAGTGATGGAGAGAAGAGCGATGACAACTTGGTCGTGGATGTCTCCAATGAGGTACGACAGTTTGTGGGCTCGCAGTGAAATGTGTCACCATAATCAGCTAAATTCATCCGTCTTACTCTCTCATCTTCGCCTCCGCTCACCGCAGGACCCGGTCTCTCCTAGAGGAAGTCCTGCCCACTCCCCTCGGGAGAACGGATTGGACAAGAGTCGCCTGTTAAAGAAAGACCCGCCCCTGAGTCCCTCCTCCATTGCCTCCTCCAGTAGCACACCTTCATCCAAATCCAAAGAGATTAATATGGTGAGTCATACGGATAATAATAGCCTCCTGCTCTTCTTTTTTCATCCTTCTTAGGGGTTTTTTGTAGTGTGAGAGATACAGAAAAACGTCAAAATGAGAAGTAATCAGTGTAACAAGGTTTAGAAGAGACTGATGGTTTGGTGCAAAAGAAGCAAAAGTGACATTTTGGCTTGTTCAGCTGTGTTTCATTGTAAATTAATATATCTATGATGATAAACAAAATTTAAATACCCAGGAATTTCAAAGGCTAGTGAGAACCCTGCATTAAATTTGGTAGCTGTGTCAGTTTTCTTCTCTTAATCTCTGTAAATGTATGAATGGTTCCAATTCTAAGCTTTGATTGAAAAAAGAAATGATCCAAAGTTTTGTTCTTGCTCCACTGTAAAATAAGGAAAAGGTCACTTGGGGCTCCTCTGCCTGAAACCTTTGAAGTTCCTGGCAGGATTCGTTGCTGCTGCACTGGGATATTTGCTCCGTCTGATGTGAAGGATTAGACCTCTGTCCAGACAGATTCAGTCCTGTAGTGAGTAAGGCTGCTTTTTTTGGTCCAGAATGAGAAGTCCAGTACGCCTGTGTCCAAGTCCAGCACTCCCACCCCGCGCTCTGATGCCCCCACCCCCAGCAGCACCTCCACCCCGGGCCTGAGGCCTGCACCCGGCAAACCTCCAGGAGTCGAGTCCCTGGGTGAGCCTCACATCACAGTCACTGTTGGTTTTTTTTTTTTCAGTTTCACAGAGTTCAAAATATCCTCTGTGTCTATCCATGAAATACCAGATGCATTCGATTAATATACTGGTCATTTGGGGTGAGACAATGCACTTTGTGAGCATGTAAGCCTTTAAATATCTGTAAAATGTCAGTTTAAATTGTACAATTTTGTTCCGAAGAAAGAAACTTCACTAAAGAAACTCATAAAATGATTGACAGCTTCAGCTGTGGTATTTTTTTTTTTTTTTTTTTTTTTTTTTTGAAGATTAGTAGTGAACAAAATGATAATCCCTTTTACATTGTGGATCCTCTGTAATTCAGAGGTACTGAATGTAGTCAGTGTGATGATTTTTTTTATTCAAAAGGGACATGTAGCGTGTTTAAAAGAGCTCTTCAATGGAGCAGGATGAATAAATGTTCCACTGTGACGGGTCAGGAAATATTCTCTCTCTACTTGCACCTGAACATTTTGTGTGTGGAGACCTAACAAGCAAAACAAAACACGCCAATTGAAGACACTTGACTTCCGCAACCAACAAGCTGGGGAGCAGGGAAACTGATCAGAGACACTGACCAGCAGATGGATCAACACAAATCAACAATATCCATACTGACACTTGCAATAAGCATTTAAACTCAATGTAAAAAATCAGTTTCAAGTATTGGGCAGGTGTACTACGTTTAAAGAGAATGTGAAATTTGTAAGAAACACGATTCCCTGACAACTGCTGAACTTGGCCTTGATGATAACTGATTTAACAAAAACATAATTTCTGTCTGCCTGTTACTTTATTGTATGTCGACCCAAATTAGATCACTGGTATGAACCCTGGCTGTCAAAAGCAGTCAATATTTGGAGAAATATGACATGACACACTTGCATCAGACAGCATTTTGTCTTCCAGTCCCTGGTCTGCGTACGCCGTTGGCCGTGCCCTGCTCCTACCCAGGTCCGTTTGGCATGGTGCCCCATCCTGGTATGAATGGAGAGCTGAGTGGAGCGGGAGCGGCCTACACCGGCCTCCACAACATTTCTCCACAGATGAGCGCAGTGGCTGCTGCTGCTGTGGCAGCTTATGGACGCACACAAGTGGTACCCATACACACACACACACACACACATACACATACACACAGTTTACAGCCTGCACATACACAGTGTATAGTATCCACCATACACTCCAACAGTCAGTGTCAGGCAACTGGCTGGTAAATTTAATAAACGTACCTGTGCATTTTAACTTATGCTGTCCGGGTTCATACGGTCATGGAAAACTTGGAAAAGTCAGCAAGTGTGAAACTATGATTTCCAGGCCCTGGAAAACCTATGGGAAAATATAATTTCACAAAAGTCTTGAAAAAGTCATGGAAATCTGGTTAAATCATCTCTGGCAAGATTAATAAGATTAATGAATTAAAAAGCAAAAAAAGGAGGGTGAGGGTGAAATCACTGTTGGGGTTGGTTAAGATTTCTGTTGTGTATTTATGTTTTGTGTGTATTTATCTTTTGTATTAATGTTTTTGTTTTTCAGCTTGGATTGGGATTTAAAAATAGAAAAACATATCTCGGTGAATGTCTGTTACTCATGTGTTCTGGAGTTATTACAGTACTTGAACTGCAGACTGATTTCCACATATATTTCCACATATTCCCGTATTTAGTTAAAACACCTTTTCAATGACAACTCTTAAAAACAGTATCTTTTGGTCACGGAAATTGAGCAAAAATTTATAGAGAAGTAATGGGAAAGTCA
The DNA here is from genome assembly GCF_902150065.1 of Myripristis murdjan. Lineage (NCBI taxonomy): Eukaryota > Metazoa > Chordata > Actinopteri > Holocentriformes > Holocentridae > Myripristis > Myripristis murdjan. Next base: position 26,635,311 of record NC_043988.1, read on the forward strand.
TTGAAAATCATTACTAAAAATGTGTGTGAAGCCTCTGCCGGCCAAAATAATTGATAAATAAACATGTACATTTTGTCAAAGTTTGACTGACAGTCAGAGAGTGTGCTGTGGTCAGCAGAGAGGAGCTTGAGAGAAGGTTAAGACCAAAGGCAGTATATAACCAAGGCATTCAGATGTTAAAACACCAGTACCAGCATGGTGGTAACCCTTATTGATTTATCAGCCAAATAATTTAATCAGCACTTGGAGCTTGGTAGATGTTAATTTTGGACCTTGCCGACAAAATGCACAAACTGTGTTGAGTCTTCTTCTATTTATTTGGTCATTTTAATCATTTTTGTTTTCAGTCAACTTGTGATGACTGATTGAAGTCTTCTCAAATCACATGAACCCCTCATTACTGTGTATTCCTGATTCAAAATAATATTTCCTCCGTCATTATGTGATTTTGGTCAGAAACCCACTGGAATTAATTTATTGCAACCACAGAGAGACAGACTGCTTGTGACAGTTTTCTAATCTCCGCAGCCCAAACACCACGGACAAGCAAATACCACACACAATGAGGTACATGATTGCTGTGCCTCCCTTTTACATTTAAATATATTTGCGCAGTTCACAGGGGGTACAGGACACAGTGCTGGTAGCCATCATGTTTGACAGACAGTTCTGAATGGAGGAACAAAATAAATCACTCGCACTTGGAACCATCATTGGTTTCCAGCCAAGCTTATCTGGATTCATGCATGATGGAGTCAGAGCTGGTAGGCATTTAACCTTTGTTTGGTTAGACAGCACCTTTGTGGTTTATGGTGCATTCAGTCAAGAAAACATTGGAGCTCACGATATGTGCAAACTGCAAAAGCCAGTGTTACTTTATCTCTTATTTTTGAAGGTCAGCACACTGTATGGTTAATTTTAATACAGACATGTCACTTGCCGCCAAACTGACTCTTGGAATGCCTTTCTAGTGTGACGGAACTGAAAATATTAAATCAGCACACACCTCACCTACACACATCGGTTATCAGTCGCATCAGGATGTTTACAGCTCCGGGGTTGTGTGTGCATGTGCAGGCAGATGTGGGCGAGTTTGTGTGAGGTTAAATTACTGGCAAATTGTGTCACTCGTCCCATTCTGCAGGTGGGATTTGATCCTCATCACCACATACGTGTCCCTGGCCTTCCTCCCAACCTGTCAGGCATTCCTGGCGGTAAACCGTGCGTATCCCTCTCCTAGTTCTCAATTGGTGCAAATATGCTAAGGAAAAAAATGAACATATTCCTTCTTTATTTTTACATTCTCCTGTCTTTGTGTTTACCATCTCTATCCTTCCCACTGCCGTCTCTTGCCCCATTTTCTCCCTTTTGTCCCTTTCCTCCAGAGCCTACTCCTTTCACGTGAGTGCTGATGGACAAATGCAGCCTGTGCCTTTCCCCCCTGATGCATTGATAGGCCCTGGCATCCCGCGCCATGCACGCCAGATCAATACTCTCAGCCACGGGGAGGTGGTGTGTGCTGTCACCATCAGTAACCCAACACGTCACGTCTACACCGGCGGCAAGGGCTGTGTCAAGGTGTGGGACATCAGTCACCCGGGCAACAAGACCCCTGTGTCCCAGCTGGACTGCCTTGTGAGTCACACACACACACACACATCGCTCTGATGGCAATCTGAGCCAATAATAAATGCACTATGCACTATATTCTGTGTTCCCTGCCAATCCCATAAATATAATTAAATTGTAAAAAGGGGCATGGAGATTATGCAACTCGCTGCTTGCATTATGTGGTGCTTTGAATCAAGTCATTCATGATTGTTAAATAAAATATTGTGCCGATCTAACAGAAAACTATGAATTATAACCTATTTGCAGTAATTGTTTTTTAATAATTCTGTTGTCTGTTTTTTTTCACATTTCAGTAGAAAACAGATCAAATCACATCATTAGCATGAATCATGGTTTATAAAACTCAAAACTGAATTGAATTGTTCCAAAAAGTCATTCTTAAGTTGAATTGCCAAATAGTGAATCATATTTGAATCGTGTCATATCGTATTGAATTTAATCTCTGTAAAATCATAAATTCACACAACTCCTAGTGTGGATGTAGGTCGGTTCAGGAATGTTATAGGTAAATTGTGAATGGTTTTGAGGGTACATTTGTTTCAGAATTTAAGATACCAGTCAAATTAAGTTAAAAATTAATCTGCTACTACTAACCTGTGATTACTGGTAACAGTAACATTTTTTATTTTATTTGATAAATTGTTTCACCACAATAATGCAATCCTGTATGTGTGTGTGTGTGTCTGTGTGTGTGTGTGTGTGTGTGTGTGTGTCTGTCTGTCTGTCTGTCACATCAGAACAGAGATAACTACATCCGCTCTTGTCGACTACTTCCGGATGGCCGGACTCTCATTGTGGGGGGAGAGGCGAGTACTTTGTCTATCTGGGATTTGGCCACGCCCACTCCACGGATTAAGGCGGAGCTAACTTCATCAGCGCCTGCATGCTACGCTTTGGCCATCAGCCCCGACTCCAAGGTCTGCTTCTCCTGCTGCTCCGATGGAAACATTGCTGTGTGGGACCTTCACAACCAGACCCTGGTTAGGTATGTACCTGGGAGTGTGATGAGTGTGTGTGTGTGTGTGTGTGTGTGTGTGTGTGTGTCTGCATGCATGTGTGTGATTGTGGAAACAACACATATTTTGTCCACATATTGACTTTATCTAGCCATGTAAATTTCACTCATATCCTCAGACTCTAGAAGAATTTGACTGGGAGACTGGAAAAGTCAGTCTTCTGTATTATTTTTATTTTTTAGCTAGTGCAACTCAAAAAGAAGATCTGCTTTTTTTTTTTTTTTTTTTTTTTTTTTACTGGCGTCATGTGCAGCTTTTACACAGTTACAACCACATTCATGTTTCCAGCACTCACCTGCTTGGAGGGAAGTCAAATAATATCTTTTTTTTTTTTTTTTTTTTTTTTTTTTTTGAAATGGGTGAACTATTCCTTTAAACAAGTGGTTCTCTTCAATGTATAAAGACCAAAGAGTTATGCAGGTTTTCATGCAGCATCTCCTCTTTGGTCGAAGGTGTGTGAACCAGTGAGATTAGCTCATGTGGAGTTTATTTGGAAAATAAAACCTAAATAAGCTTGGATGTGCATTGTGTTTAACTGATTACTGCTGATTTAAACTCCTTGGTCTTTCTGAATAATTGCTCCTTTGTGTTTTCAAGTCCTCTGTGATGCATTTGTCATAATATCTACCGTTTAAATTATGATTTCAAAAGACAAGGATAAGCATGTTTGCATTGGATCTTGCAATTAATCTCAACAGAGCCAAGATTCACTGTGAGAACCACACATCAGGTCCAAACAGGGAGTGCTGAAATCAATAACACAAAACCAGTTGAAACAGCTGGGAAAATGAACATCTGTATGTAAAAACTGATTTACTGAAGTCAAGCCGACGGCCTGGATCTCAAATTTTGAAGGCACGTTCTCTTTGCTTGTTTTCCTCACAAGTTTGTTCTCTCCCAGCTCAGCTTGGGAAAAACACTCCCTACAAGGATCCACATATCGATTTGGCATTCTGTGATTTGGTAAACACCTCTATTGGCATGTGTGTGTCTGCTTGCCGCGTGTGTGTGTTTCTACAGGCAGTTCCAGGGCCACACCGACGGGGCCAGCTGCATAGATATATCCAACGACGGGACCAAGCTGTGGACCGGAGGCCTGGATAACACCGTCCGGTCCTGGGACCTGAGAGAGGGACGGCAGCTCCAGCAGCACGACTTCACCTCCCAGGTACACACACACACACACACACACACCACACTGCCATACTATTACATGCAGTTCTATTACTGCTGCTACCACCATTTCTACGGTATTTACCCTTACAACTATTAATACTGTGAGAAAAATCCGATGCAGCTTAATATTACAGTAATATTTTTTGCAACACTGCATTGATTCTGTTGCCCCTTGTCCTATATATATATATATATATATATATATATATATATATATACACACACACACACACACACATTTCTCCTTGTACTAATTCTGATTTGATAAATTGGAGTGGGAATTTTTTAATTAACTTATTTTCACTCAGATTGTCACCTGATTTGTTGTATGTTTTATTAATCTATCCAGGTGTTACGCAGTAAGCCGTATTTTAAGCTCTGCTTATACATTTCAGTTCTGTAGATTATTGTAATGCATGTGGTAAAATCTGTAGTGTGACCCATGTGTAGTGATACACGTTATATTGTGAGGTCCTTGTCACCTGTTAGTTAGTTTTACCAAAGTTTTTCACTTTTTCTATAATCATTACCTTACTACTACTGCAGCAGCTCTTAAAATGTATATTCTGCTACAAATGAAAAGAACATATAGTTTGCCAGTCTTGTTTCTGTTGGCAAATCATTCCAAAGATTTATGAACCTCCAGTCTGCCAACCTCAAACATACAAACATGTTGCTCTATATGTGGTGTATATCTGTCTGCACTATACAGTGTAAATGATATACATGCAGCAATACTTTTGAATTAGATAAATTCTTCTTGGAGTGTGTTGGAGTGTTATGATCAAAACATTTCATTTTGCACCTTTTTTTTCCTCAACATTTTCCAGTCAGAGTGTTTTTATCTTCTTATCTGTTAATTTGCGTGCAAAGTGGACTGATAGATGTAAATAGTGAATCAAAGGACAAGCTTCAGTTATTTGAAGTTGCTTTGATGAGCCTCATAGCCTTTGATTCATCACAATAAAGTGAAAGCTTGGCTCAGAGCATTAAACAAAAGCGAGGCTCTGGGCTTCATTCTTCTGGCCTCTGCTTAAATAACTTGAATGCAAAGAGTGCTGTGGGCAGAGAAAATTTATAAACTATCTCTGAGGTAAGAGAAGGGCTGGCGATAATTGACCGCTGCTGCAATTTAGGCCTGTTTTGCAACCTCAGTGCACAGATGAGGCGGAGGAGGTGGATGTGCATAAGAGAGAGGTTACAGAGGCAAAGGGCAGGCAGGTAGAGACACACAGCGGCGTGCTCGCCAACCCTCTGATGTTCACAGGAAACTCATGATTTTCACGCTCCTCTCCCGCTGTTTCGCCAGGGTCCCATATCTCCCATTGACCGCGTTTGTTAGTAACACAAGAAACCTCAACCCCTACACATGTAAGTGCTATTTCAGAACGGTATACAAAATACATTGCATCAAAAATGCAGTCTCCATGGTTACCATACTTCCATGATTGGCAGATATTCCTTTCTGATTGGGCGGACGAGACTGTTTCTGTTTGGGCTGTGAGCTGATGAGTGAGTGTCACAGACGTGGTTCTTAAAATTTAGACTAAACGAAGTCATGTTTAATATCCTGGGAAGCTACAGAGAGCAGCGTGAGATCCACATGGGTCATTGCATTAGTGAAAAACATCTTTGCTCCATAGAGGCTCCTGTTTGGTGAACTCACAGAAGGGTGATGTTATAACTTCAGGCAGCTTA